>NW_027314798.1:0-301972 GCF_023375885.2 Dermacentor andersoni
CACACGCGAGACAGATCGATGCTGCTCTTTTAGCACCCGCGCACGGATTTGTGCGAAAACGCGTTTTAAGCATGCACATGCATCTTTTGGTAGACGCGGATGAAGTTTTCTGCAAAACCACAAGATGTGCATGCAAATGGTGCTTTTGGCAGAACGCGCACGTGGATTTCTACCAAACGACGTGTTAAGCATGCCGATGCTGCTCTTTTTAGCACCCGCGCACGCATTTGTGCGAAAACGCGTTTTAAGCATGCACATGCATCATTTGGTAGACGCGGATGAAGTTTTCTGCAAAACCACAAGATGTGCATGCAAATGGTGCTTTTGGCAGAACGCGCACGTGGATTTCTACCAAACGACGTGCTAAGCATGCCGATGCTGCTCTTTTTAGCACCCGCGCAGGATTTGTGCGAAAACGCGTTTTAAGCATGCACATGCATCTTTTGGTAGACGCGGATGAAGTTTTCTGCAAAACCACAAGATGTGCATGCAAATGGTGCTTTTTGCAGAACGCGCACGTGGATTTCTACCAAACGACGTGCTAAGCATGCCGATGCTGCTCTTTTTAGCACCCGCGCACAGATTTGTGCGAAAACGCGTTTTAAGCATGCACATGCATCTTTTGGTAGACGCGGATGAAGTTTTCTGCAAAACCACAAGATGTGCATGCAAATGGTGCTTTTGGCAGAACGCGCTCGTGGATTTCTACCAAACGACGTGCTAAGCATGCCGATTGCTGCTCTTTTTAGCACCCGCGCACGGATTTGTGCGAAAACGCGTTTTAAGCATGCACATGCATCTTTTGGTAGACGCGGATGAAGTTTTCTGCAAAACCACAAGATGTGCATGCAAATGGTGCTTTTGGCAGAACGCGCACGTGGATTTCTACCAAACGACGTGCTAAGCATGCCGATGCTGCTCTTTTTAGCACCCGCGCACGGATTTGTGCGAAAACGCGTTTTACGCATGCACATGCATCTTTTGGTAGACGCGGATGAAGTTTTCTGCAAAACCACAAGATGTGCATGCAAATGGTGCTTTTGGCAGAACGCGCACGTGGATTTCTACCAAACGACGTGCTAAGCATGCCGATGCTGCTCTTTTTAGCACCCGCGCACGGATTTGTGCGAAAACGCGTTTTAGCATGCACATGCATCTTTTGGTAGACGCGGATGAAGTTTTCTGCAAAACCACAAGATGTGCATGCAAATGGTGCTTTTGGCAGAACGCGCACGTGGATTTCTACCAAACGACGTGTTAAGCATGCCGATGCTGCTCTTTTTAGCACCCGCGCACGCATTTGTGCGAAAACGCGTTTTAAGCATGCACATGCATCTTTTGGTAGACGCGGATGAAGTTTTCTGCAAAACCACAAGATGTGCATGCAAATGGTGCTTTTGGCAGAACGCGCACGTGGATTTCTACCAAACGACGTGCTAAGCATGCCGATGCTGCTCTTTTTAGCACCCGCGCACGGATTTGTGCGAAAACGCGTTTTAAGCATGCACATGCATCTTTTGGTAGACGCGGATGAAGTTTTCTGCAAAACCACAAGATGTGCATGCAAATGGTGCTTTTTGCAGAACGCGCACGTGGATTTCTACCAAACGACGTGCTAAGCATGCGCACGGATTTGTGCGAAAACGCGTTTTTAAGCATGCACATGCATCTTTTGGTAGACGCGGATGAAGTTTTCTGCAAAACCACAAGATGTTGCATGCAAATGGTGCTTTTGGCAGAACGCGCTCGTGGATTTCTACCAAACGACGTGCTAAGGATGCCGATGCTGCTCTTTTCTTAGCACCCGCGCAACGGATTTGTGCGGAAAACGCGTTTTAAGCTATGCACATGCATCTTTTGGTAGACGCGGATGAAGTTTTCTGCAAAACCACAACGATGTGCATGCAAAATGGTGCTTTTTGGCAGAACGCGCACGTGAATTTCTAGCAAACGACGTGCTAAGCATGCCGATGCTGCTCTTTTTAGCACCCGCGCACGGATTTGTGCGAAAACGCGTTTTTTAAGCATGCACATGCATCTTTTGGTAGACGCGGATGAAGTTTTCTGCAAAACCAAAAGATGTGCATGCAAATGGTGCTTTTGGCAGAACGCGCACGTGGATTTCTACCAAACGACGTGCTAAGCATGCCGATGCTGCTCTTTTTAGCACCCGCGCAACGCATTTGTGCGAAAAAACGCGTTTTAAGCATGCACATGCATCTTTTTGGTAGACGCGGATGAAGTTTTCTGCAAAACCACAAGATGTGCATGCAAATGGTGCTTTTGGCAGAACGCGCACGTGGATTTCTACCAAACGACGTGCTAAAGCATGCCGATGCTGCTCTTTTTAGCACCCGCGCACGGATTTGTGCGAAAACGCGTTTTTACGCATGCACATGCATCTTTTTGGTAGACGCGGATGAAGTTTTCTGCAAAACCACAAGATGTGCATGCAAATGGTGCTTTTGGCAGAACGCGCACGTGGATTTCTACCAAACGGACGTGCTAAGCATGCCGATGCTGCTCTTTTTTAGCACCCGCGCACGGATTTGTGCGAAAAACCGCGTTTTAAGCATGCACATGCATCTTTTGGTAGACGCGGATGAAGTTTTCTGCAAAACCACAAGATGTGCATGCAAAATGGTGCTTTTGGCAGAACGCGCACGTGGATTTCTACCAAACGACGTGTTAAGCATGCCGAACACACGCGAGACAGATTAGCACCCGCGCATGGATTTGTGCGAAAACGCGTTTTAAGCATGCACATGCATCTTTTGGTAGACGCGGATGAAGTTTTCTGCAAAACCACAAGATGTGCATGCAAATGGTGCTTTTTGCAGAACGCGCACGTGGATTTCTACCAAACGACGTGCTAAGCATGCCGATGCTGCTCTTTTTAGCACCCGCGCACGCATTTGTGCGAAAACGCGTTTTAAGCATGCACATGCATCTTTTGGTAGACGCGGATGAAGTTTTCTGCAAAACCACAAGATGTGCATGCAAATGGTGCTTTTGGCAGAACGCGTACGTGGATTTCTACCAAACGACGTGCTAAGCATGCCGATGCTGCTCTTTTTAGCACCCGCGCTCCGATTTGTGCAAAAACGCGTTTTTAAGCATGCACATGCATCTTTTGGTAGACGCGGATGAAGTTTTCTGCAAAACCACAATATGTGCATGCAAATGGTGCTTTTGGCAGAACGCGCACGTGGATTTCTACCAAACGACGTGCTAAGCATGCCGATGCTGCTCTTTTTAGCACCCGCGCACGCATTTGTGCGAAAACGCGTTTTAAGCATGCACATGCATCTTTTGGTAGACGCGGATGAAGTTTTCTGCAAAACCACAAGATGTGCACGCAAATGGTGCTTTTGGCAGAACGCGCACGTGGATTTCTACCAAACGACGTGCTAAGCATGCCGATGCTGCTCTTTTTAGCACACGCGCACGCATTTGTGCCAAAACGCGTTTTTAGCATGCACATGCATCTTTTGGTAGACGCGGATGAAGTTTTCTGCAAAACCACAAGATGTGCATGCAAATGGTGCTTTTTGCAGAACGCGCACGTGGATTTCTACCAGACGACGTGCTAAGCATGCCGATGCTGCTCTTTTTAGCACCCGCGCACGGATTTGTGCGAAAACGCGTTTTTAAGCATGCACATGCATCTTTTGGTAGACGCGGATGAAGTTTTCTGCAAAACCACAAGATGTGCATGCAAATGGTGCTTTTTGCAGAACGCGCACGTGGATTTCTACCAAACGACGTGCTAAGCTTGCCGATGCTGCTCTTTTTAGCACCCGCGCACGGATTTGTGCGAAAACGCGTTTTAAGCATGCACATGCATCTTTTGGTAGACGCGGATGAAGTTTTCTGCAAAACCACAAGATGTGCATGCAAATGGTGCTTTTGGCAGAACGCGCACGTGGATTTCTACCAAACGACGTGCTAAGCATGCCGATGCTGCTCTTTTTAGCACCCGCGCACGCATTTGTGCGAAAACGCGTTTTAAGCATGCACATGCATCTTTTGGTAGACGCGGATGAAGTTTTCTGCAAAACCACAAGATGTGCATGCAAATGTGCTTTTTGCAGAACGCGCAAGTGGATTTCTACCAAACGACGTGCTAAGCATGCCGATGCTGCTCTTTTTAGCACCCGCGCACGCATTTGTGCGAAAACGCGTTTTAAGCATGCACATGCATCTTTTGGTAGACGCGGATGAAGTTTTCTGCAAAACCACAATATGTGCATGCAAATGGTGCTTTTGGCAAAACGCGCACGTGGATTTCTACTAAACGACGTGCTAAGCATGCCGATGCTGCTCTTTTTAGCACCGCGCACGCATTTGTGCGAAAACGCGTTTTAAGCATGCACATGCATCTTTTGGTAGACGCGGATGAAGTTTTCTGCAAAACCACAAGATGTGCATGCAAATGGTGCTTTTGGCAGAACGCGCACGTGGATTTCTACCAAACGACGTGCTAAGCATGCCGATGCTGCTCTTTTTAGCACACGCGCACGCATTTGTGCCAAAACGCGTTTTTAGCATGCACACGCATCTTTTGGTAGACGCGGATGAAGTTTTTCTGCAAAACCACAAGATGTGCATGCAAATGGTGCTTTTTGCAGAACGCGCACGTGGATTTCTACCAGACGACGTGCTAAGCATGCCGATGCTGCTCTTTTTAGCACCCGCGCACGGTTTGTGCGAAAACGCGTTTTAAGCATGTACATGCATCTTTTGGTAGACGCGGATGAAGTTTTCTGCAAAACCACAAGATGTGCATGCAAATGGTGCTTTTGGCAGAACGCGCACGTGGATTTCTACCAAACGACGTGCTAAGCATGCCATGCTGCTCTTTTTAGCACCCGCGCACGGATTTGCGCGAAAACGCGTTTTAAGCATGCACATGCATCTTTTGGCAGACGCGGATGAAGTTTTCTGCAAAACCACAAGATGTGCATGCAAATGGTGCTTTTGGCAGAACGCGCACGTGGATTTCTACCAAACGACGTGCTAAGCATGCCGATGCTGCTCTTTTTAGCACCCGCGCACGCATTTGTGCGAAAACGCGTTTTAAGCATGCACATGCATCTTTTGGTAGACGCGGATAAAGTTTTCTGCAAAACCACAAGATGTGCATGCAAATGGTGCTTTTGGCAGAACGCGCACGTGGATTTCTACCAAACGACGTGCTAAGCATGCCGATGCTGCTCTTTTTAGCACCCGCGCACGCATTTGTGCGAAAACGCGTTTTAAGCATGCACATGCATCTTTTGGTAGACGGGGATGAAGTTTTCTGCAAAACCACAAGATGTGCATGCAAATGGTGCTTTTTTCAGAACGCGCACGTGGATTTCTACCAAACGGCGTGCTAAGCATGCCGATGCTGCTCTTTTAGCACCCGCGCACGCATTTGTGCGAAAACGCGTTTTAAGCATGCACATGCATCTTTTGGTAGACGCGGATGAAGTTTTCTGCAAAACCACAAGATGTGCATGCAAATGGTGCTTTTTGCAGAACGCGCACGTGGATTTCTACCAAACGACGTGCTAAGCTTGCCGATGCTGCTCTTTTTAGCACCCGCGCACGGATTTGTGCGAAAACGCGTTTTAAGCATGCACATGCATCTTTTGGTAGACGCGGATGTAGTTTTCTGCAAAACCACAAGATGTGCATGCAAATGGTGCTTTTGGCAGAACGCGCGCGTGGATTTCTACCAAACGACGTGCTAAGCATGCCGATGCTGCTCTTTTTAGCACCCGCGCACGCATTTGTGCGAAAACGCGTTTTAAGCATGCACATGCATCTTTTGGTAGACGCGGATGAAGTTTTCTGCAAAACCACAAGATGTGCATGCAAATGGTGCTTTTTGCAGAACGCGCACGTGGATTTCTACCAAACGACGTGCTAAGCATGCCGATGCTGCTCTTTTTAGCACCCGCGCATGGATTTGTGCGAAAACGCGTTTTAAGCATGCACATGCATCTTTTGGTAGACGCGGATGAAGTTTTCTGCAAAACCACAAGATGTGCATGCAAATGGTGCTTTTTGCAGAACGCGCACGTGGATTTCTACCAAACGACGTGCTAAGCATGCCGATGCTGCTCTTTTTAGCACCCGCGCACGCATTTGTGCGAAAACGCGTTTTAAGCATGCACATGCATCTTTTGGTAGACGCGGATGAAGTTTTCTGCAAAACCACAATATGTGCATGCAAATGGTGCTTTTGGCAGAACGCGCACGTGGATTTCTACCAAACGACGTGCTAAGCATGCGATGCTGCTCTTTTTAGCACCCGCGCACGCATTTGTGCGAAAACGCGTTTTAAGCATGCACATGCATCTTTTGGTAGACGCGGATGAAGTTTTCTGCAAAACCACAAGATGTGCACGCAAATGGTGCTTTTGGCAGAACGCGCACGTGGATTTCTACCAAACGACGTGCTAAGCATGCCGATGCTGCTCTTTTTAGCACACGCGCACGCATTTGTGCCAAAACGCGTTTTTAGCATGCACATGCATCTTTTGGTAGACGCGGATGAAGTTTTCTGCAAAACCACAAGATGTGCATGCAAATGGTGCTTTTTGCAGAACGCGCACGTGGATTTCTACCAGACGACGTGCTAAGCATGCCGATGCTGCTCTTTTTAGCACCCGCGCACGGATTTGTGCGAAAACGCGTTTTAAGCATGCACATGCATCTTTTGGTAGACGCGGATGAAGTTTTCTGCAAAACCACAAGATGTGCATGCAAATGGTGCTTTTTGCAGAACGCGCACGTGGATTTCTACCAAACGACGTGCTAAGCTTGCCGATGCTGCTCTTTTTAGCACCCGCGCACGGATTTGTGCGAAAACGCGTTTTAAGCATGCACATGCATCTTTTGGTAGACGCGGATGAAGTTTTCTGCAAAACCACAAGATGTGCATGCAAATGGTGCTTTTGGCAGAACGCGCACGTGGATTTCTACCAAACGACGTGCTAAGCATGCCGATGCTGCTCTTTTTAGCACCCGCGCACGCATTTGTGCGAAAACGCGTTTTAAGCATGCACATGCATCTTTTGGTAGACGCGGATGAAGTTTTCTGCAAAACCACAAGATGTGCATGCAAATGGTGCTTTTTGCAGAACGCGCAAGTGGATTTCTACCAAACGACGTGCTAAGCATGCCGATGCTGCTCTTTTTAGCACCCGCGCACGCATTTGTGCGAAAACGCGTTTTAAGCATGCACATGCATCTTTTGGTAGACGCGGATGAAGTTTTCTGCAAAACCACAAGATGTGCATGCAAATGGTGCTTTTGGCAGAACGCGTACGTGGATTTCTACCAAACGACGTGCTAAGCATGCCGATGCTGCTCTTTTTAGCACCCGCGCTCCGATTTGTGCAAAAACGCGTTTTAAGCATGCACATGCATCTTTTGGTAGACGCGGATGAAGTTTTCTGCAAAACCACAATATGTGCATGCAAATGGTGCTTTTGGCAAAACGCGCACGTGGATTTCTACTAAACGACGTGCTAAGCATGCCGATGCTGCTCTTTTTAGCACCCGCGCACGCATTTGTGCGAAAACGCGTTTTAAGCATGCACATGCATCTTTTGGTAGACGCGGATGAAGTTTTCTGCAAAACCACAAGATGTGCATGCAAATGGTGCTTTTGGCAGAACGCGCACGTGGATTTCTACCAAACGACGTGCTAAGCATGCCGATGCTGCTCTTTTTAGCACACGCGCACGCATTTGTGCCAAAACGCGTTTTTAGCATGCACACGCATCTTTTGGTAGACGCGGATGAAGTTTTCTGCAAAACCACAAGATGTGCATGCAAATGGTGCTTTTTGCAGAACGCTCACGTGGATTTCTACCAGACGACGTGCTAAGCATGCCGATGCTGCTCTTTTTAGCACCCGCGCACGGTTTTGTGCGAAAACGCGTTTTAAGCATGCACATGCATCTTTTGGTAGACACGGATGAAGTTTTCTGCAAAACCACAAGATGTGCATGCAAATGGTGCTTTTTGCAGAACGCGCACGTGGATTTCTACCAAACGACGTGCTAAGCTTGCCGATGCTGCTCTTTTTAGCACCCGCGCACGGATTTGTGCGAAAACGCGTTTTAAGCATGCACATGCATCTTTTGGTAGACGCGGATGAAGTTTTCTGCAAAACCACAAGATGTGCATGCAAATGGTGCTTTTGGCAGAACGCGCACGTGGATTTCTACCAAACGACGTGCTAAGCATGCCGATGCTGCTCTTTTTAGCACCCGCGCACGCATTTGTGCGAAAACGCGTTTTAAGCATGCACATGCATCTTTTGGTAGACGGGGATGAAGTTTTCTGCAAAACCACAAGATGTGCATGCAAATGGTGCTTTTTTCAGAACGCGCACGTGGATTTCTACCAAACGGCGTGCTAAGCATGCCGATGCTGCTCTTTTTAGCACCCGCGCACGCATTTGTGCGAAAACGCGTTTTAAGCATGCACATGCATCTTTTGGTAGACGCGGATGAAGTTTTCTGCAAAACCACAAGATGTGCATGCAAATGGTGCTTTTTGCAGAACGCGCACGTGGATTTCTACCAAACGACGTGCTAAGCTTGCCGATGCTGCTCTTTTTAGCACCCGCGCACGGATTTGTGCGAAAACGCGTTTTAAGCATGCACATGCATCTTTTGGTAGACGCGGATGTAGTTTTCTGCAAAACCACAAGATGTGCATGCAAATGGTGCTTTTGGCAGAACGCGCGCGTGGATTTCTACCAAACGACGTGCTAAGCATGCCGATGCTGCTCTTTTTAGCACCCGCGCACGCATTTGTGCGAAAACGCGTTTTAAGCATGCACATGCATCTTTTGGTAGACGCGGATGAAGTTTTCTGCAAAACCACAAGATGTGCATGCAAATGGTGCTTTTTGCAGAACGCGCACGTGGATTTCTACCAAACGACGTGCTAAGCATGCCGATGCTGCTCTTTTTAGCACCCGCGCATGGATTTGTGCGAAAACGCGTTTTAAGCATGCACATGCATCTATTGGTAGACGCGGATGAAGTTTTCTGCAAAACCACAAGATGTGCATGCAAATGGTGCTTTTTGCAGAACGCGCACGTGGATTTCTACCAAACGACGTGCTAAGCATGCCGATGCTGCTCTTTTTAGCACCCGCGCACGCATTTGTGCGAAAACGCGTTTTAAGCATGCACATGCATCTTTTGGTAGACGCGGATGAAGTTTTCTGCAAAACCACAAGATGTGCATGCAAATGGTGCTTTTGGCAGAACGCGTACGTGGATTTCTACCAAACGACGTGCTAAGCATGCCGATGCTGCTCTTTTTAGCACCCGCGCTCCGATTTGTGCAAAAACGCGTTTTAAGCATGCACATGCATCTTTTGGTAGACGCGGATGAAGTTTTCTGCAAAACCACAATATGTGCATGCAAATGGTGCTTTTGGCAGAACGCGCACGTGGATTTCTACCAAACGACGTGCTAAGCATGCCGATGCTGCTCTTTTTAGCACCCGCGCACGCATTTGTGCGAAAACGCGTTTTAAGCATGCACATGCATCTTTTGGTAGACGCGGATGAAGTTTTCTGCAAAACCACAAGATGTGCACGCAAATGGTGCTTTTGGCAGAACGCGCACGTGGATTTCTACCAAACGACGTGCTAAGCATGCCGATGCTGCTCTTTTTAGCACACGCGCACGCATTTGTGCCAAAACGCGTTTTTAGCATGCACATGCATCTTTTGGTAGACGCGGATGAAGTTTTCTGCAAAACCACAAGATGTGCATGCAAATGGTGCTTTTTGCAGAACGCGCACGTGGATTTCTACCAGACGACGTGCTAAGCATGCCGATGCTGCTCTTTTTAGCACCCGCGCACGGATTTGTGCGAAAACGCGTTTTAAGCATGCACATGCATCTTTTGGTAGACGCGGATGAAGTTTTCTGCAAAACCACAAGATGTGCATGCAAATGGTGCTTTTTGCAGAACGCGCACGTGGATTTCTACCAAACGACGTGCTAAGCTTGCCGATGCTGCTCTTTTTAGCACCCGCGCACGGATTTGTGCGAAAACGCGTTTTAAGCATGCACATGCATCTTTTGGTAGACGCGGATGAAGTTTTCTGCAAAACCACAAGATGTGCATGCAAATGGTGCTTTTGGCAGAACGCGCACGTGGATTTCTACCAAACGACGTGCTAAGCATGCCGATGCTGCTCTTTTTAGCACCCGCGCACGCATTTGTGCGAAAACGCGTTTTAAGCATGCACATGCATCTTTTGGTAGACGCGGATGAAGTTTTCTGCAAAACCACAAGATGTGCATGCAAATGGTGCTTTTTGCAGAACGCGCAAGTGGATTTCTACCAAACGACGTGCTAAGCATGCCGATGCTGCTCTTTTTAGCACCCGCGCACGCATTTGTGCGAAAACGCGTTTTAAGCATGCACATGCATCTTTTGGTAGACGCGGATGAAGTTTTCTGCAAAACCACAAGATGTGCATGCAAATGGTGCTTTTGGCAGAACGCGTACGTGGATTTCTACCAAACGACGTGCTAAGCATGCCGATGCTGCTCTTTTTAGCACCCGCGCTCCGATTTGTGCAAAAACGCGTTTTAAGCATGCACATGCATCTTTTGGTAGACGCGGATGAAGTTTTCTGCAAAACCACAATATGTGCATGCAAATGGTGCTTTTGGCAAAACGCGCACGTGGATTTCTACTAAACGACGTGCTAAGCATGCCGATGCTGCTCTTTTTAGCACCCGCGCACGCATTTGTGCGAAAACGCGTTTTAAGCATGCACATGCATCTTTTGGTAGACGCGGATGAAGTTTTCTGCAAAACCACAAGATGTGCATGCAAATGGTGCTTTTGGCAGAACGCGCACGTGGATTTCTACCAAACGACGTGCTAAGCATGCCGATGCTGCTCTTTTTAGCACACGCGCACGCATTTGTGCCAAAACGCGTTTTTAGCATGCACACGCATCTTTTGGTAGACGCGGATGAAGTTTTCTGCAAAACCACAAGATGTGCATGCAAATGGTGCTTTTTGCAGAACGCTCACGTGGATTTCTACCAGACGACGTGCTAAGCATGCCGATGCTGCTCTTTTTAGCACCCGCGCACGGTTTTGTGCGAAAACGCGTTTTAAGCATGCACATGCATCTTTTGGTAGACACGGATGAAGTTTTCTGCAAAACCACAAGATGTGCATGCAAATGGTGCTTTTTGCAGAACGCGCACGTGGATTTCTACCAAACGACGTGCTAAGCTTGCCGATGCTGCTCTTTTTAGCACCCGCGCACGGATTTGTGCGAAAACGCGTTTTAAGCATGCACATGCATCTTTTGGTAGACGCGGATGAAGTTTTCTGCAAAACCACAAGATGTGCATGCAAATGGTGCTTTTGGCAGAACGCGCACGTGGATTTCTACCAAACGACGTGCTAAGCATGCCGATGCTGCTCTTTTTAGCACCCGCGCACGCATTTGTGCGAAAACGCGTTTTAAGCATGCACATGCATCTTTTGGTAGACGCGGATAAAGTTTTCTGCAAAACCACAAGATGTGCATGCAAATGGTGCTTTTTGCAGAACGCGCAAGTGGATTTCTACCAAACGACGTGCTAAGCATGCCGATGCTGCTCTTTTTAGCACCCGCGCACGGATTTGTGCGAAAACGCGTTTTAAGCATGCACATGCATCTTTTGGTAGACGCGGATGAAGTTTTCTGCAAAACCACAAGATGTGCATGCAAATGGTGCTTTTGGCAGAACGCGCACGTGGATTTCTACGAAACGACGTGCTAAGCATGCCGATGCTGCTCTTTTTAGCACCCGCGCACGCATTTGTGCGAAAAGGCGTTTTAAGCATGCACATGCATCTTCTGGTAGACGCGGATGAAGTTTTCTGCAAAACCACAAGATGTGCATGCAAATGGTGCTTTTGGCAGAACGCGCACGTGGATTTCTACCAAACGACGTGCTAAGCATGCCGATGCTGCTCTTTTTAGCACCCGCGCGCGCATTTGTGCGAAAACGCGTTTTTAGCATGCACATGCATCTTTTGGTAGACGCGGATGAAGTTTTCTGCAAAACCACAAGATGTGCATGCAAATGGTGCTTTTTGCAGAACGCGCACGTGCATTTCTACCAGACGACGTGCTAAGCATGCCGATGCTGCTCTTTTTAGCACCCGCGCACGGATTTGTGCGAAAACGCGTTTTAAGGATGCACATGCATCTTTTGGTAGACGCGGATGAAGTTTTCTGCAAAACCACAAGATGTGCATGCAAATGGTGCTTTTGGCAGAACGCGCACGTGGATTTCTACCAAACGACGTGCTAAGCATGCCGATGCTGCCCTTTTTAGCACCCGCGCACGGATTTGTGCGAAAACGCGTTTTAAGCATGCACATGCATCTTTTGGTAGACGCGGATGAAGTTTTCTGTAAAACCAGAAGATGTGCATGCAAATGGTGCTTTTGGCAGAACGCGCACGTGGATTTCTACCAAACGACGTGCTAAGCATACCGATGCTGCTCTTTTTAGCACCCGCGCACGGATTTGTGCGAAAACGCGTTTTAAGCATGCACATGCATCTTTTGGTAGACGCGGATGAAGTTTTCTGCAAAACCACAAGATGTGCATGCAAATGGTGCTTTTGGCAGAACGCGCACGTGGATTTCTACCAAACGACGTGCTAAGCATGCCGATGCTGCTCTTTTTAGCACCCGCTCACGGATTTGTGCGAAAACGCGTTTTAAGCATGCACATGCATCTTTTGGTAGACGCGGATGAAGTTTTCTGCAAAACCACAAGATGTGCATGCAAATGGTGCTTTTGGCAGAACGCGCACGCGGATTTCTACCAAACGACGTGCTAAGCATGCCGATGCTGCTCTTTTTAGCACCCGCGCACGCATTTGTGCGAAAACGCGTTTTAAGCATGCACATGCATCTTTTGGTAGACGCGGATGAAGTTTTCTGTAAAACCACAAGATGTGCATGCAAATGGTGCTTTTTGCAGAACGCGCACGTGGATTTCTACCAAACGACGTGCTAAGCATGCCGATGCTGCTCTTTTTAGCACCCGCGCACGCATTTGTGCGAAAACGCGTTTTAAGCATGCACATGCATCTTTTGGTAGACGCGGATGAAGTTTTCTGCAAAACCACAAGATGTGCGTGCAAATGGTGCTTTTGGCAGAACGCGCACGTGGATTTCTACCAAACGACGTGCTAAGCATGCCGATGCTGCTCTTTTTAGCACCCGCGCACGGATTTGTGCGAAAACGCGTTTTAAGCATGCACATGCATCTTTTGGTAGACGCGGATGAAGTTTTCTGCAAAACCACAACATGTGCATGCAAATGGTGCTTTTGGCAGAACGCGCACGTGGATTTCTACCAAACGACGTGCTAAGCATGTCGATGCTGCTCTTTTTAGCACCCGCGCACGGATTTGTGCGAAAACGCGTTTTAAGCATGCACATGCATCTTTTGGTAGACGCGGATGAAGTTTTCTGCAAAACCACAAGATGTGCATGCAAATGGTGCTTTTGGCAGAACGCGCACGTGGATTTCTACCAAACGACGTGCTAAGCATGCCGATGCTGCTCTTTTTAGCACCCGCGCACGGATTTGTGCGAAAACGCGTTTTAAGCATGCACATGCATCTTTTGGTAGACGCGGATGAAGTTTTCTGCAAAACCACAAGATGTGCATGCAAATGGTGCTTTTGGCAGAACGCGCACGTGGATTTCTACCAAACGACGTGCTAAGCACGCCGATGCTGCTCTTTTTAGCACCCGCGCACGGATTTGTGCGAGAACGCGTTTTAAGCATGCACATGCATCTTTTGGTAGACGCGGATGAAGTTTTCTGCAAAACCACAAGATGTGCATGCAAATGGTGCTTTTGGCAGAACGCGCACGTGGATTTCTACCAAACGACGTGCCAAGCATGCCGATGCTGCTCTTTTTAGCACCCGCGCACGGATTTGTGCGAAAACGCGTTTTAAGCATGCACATGCATCTTTTGGTAGACGCGGATGAAGTTTTCTGCAAAACCACAAGATGTGCGTGCAAATGGTGCTTTTGGCAGAACGCGCACGTGGATTTCTACCAAACGACGTGCTAAGCATGCCGATGCTGCTCTTTTTAGCACCCGCGCACGGATTTGTGCGAAAACGCGTTTTAAGCATGCACATGCACTTTTTGGTAGACGCGGATGAAGTTTTCTGCAAAACCACAAGATGTGCATGCAAATGGTGCTTTTGGCAGAACGCGCACGTGGATTTCTACCAAACGACGTGCTAAGCTCGCCGATGCTGCTCTTTTTAGTACCCGCGCACGGATTTGTGCGAAAACGCGTTTTAAGCATGCACATGCATCTTTTGGTAGACGCGGATGAAGTTTTCTGCAAAACCACAAGATGTGCATGCAAATGGTGCTTTTGGCAGAACGCGCACGTGGATTTCTACCAAACGACCTGCTAACCATGCCGATGCTGCTCTTTTTAGCACCCGCGCACGGATTTGTGCGAAAACGCGTTTTAAGCATGCACATGCATCTTTTGGTAGACGCGGATGAAGTTTTCTGCAAAACCACAAGATGTGCATGCAAATGGTGCTTTTGGCAGAACGCGCACGTGGATTTCTACCAAACGACGTGCTAAGCATGCCGATGCTGCTCTTTTTAGCACCCGCGCACGCTTTTGTGCGAAAACGCGTTTTTAGCATGCACATGCATCTTTTGGTAGACGCGGGTGAAGTTTTCTGCAAAACCACAAGATGTGCATGCAAATGGTGCTTTTTGCAGAACGCGCACGTGGATTTCTACCAGACGACGTGCTAAGCATGCCGATGCTGCTCTTTTTAGCACCCGCGCACGGATTTGTGCGAAAACGCGTTTTAAGCATACACATGCATCTTTTCGTAGACGCGGATGAAGTTTTCTGCAAAACCACAAGATGTGCATGCAAATGGTGGTTTTGGCAGAACGCGCACGTGGATTTCTACCAAACGACGTGCTAAGCATGCCGATGCTGCTCTTTTTAGCACCCGCGCACGGATTTGTGCGAAAACGCGTTTTAAGCATGCACATGCATCTTTTGGTAGACGCGGATGAAGTTTTCTGCAAAACCAGAAGATGTGCATGCAAATGGTGGTTTTGGCAGAACGCGCACGTGGATTTCTACCAAACGACGTGCTAAGCATGCCGATGCTGCTCTTTTTAGCACCCGCGCACGGATTTGTGCGAAAACGCGTTTTAAGCATGCACATGCATCTTTTGGTAGACGCGGATGAAGTTTTCTGCAAAACCACAAGATGTGCATGCGAATGGTGCTTTTGGCAGAACGCGCACGTGGATTTCTACCAAACGACGTTTTAAGCATGCCGATGCTGCTCTTTTTAGCACCCGCGCACGCATTTGTGCGAAAACGCGTTTTATTCATGCACATGCATCTTTTGGTAGACGCGGATGAAGTTTTCTGCAAAACCACAATATGTGCATGCAAATGGTGCTTTTTGCAGAACGCGCACGTGGATTTCTACCAAACGGCGTGCTAAGCATGCCGATGCTGCTCTTTTTAGCACCCGCGCACGCATTTGTGCGAAAACGCGTTTTAAGCATGCACATGCATCTTTTGGTAGACGCGGATGAAGTTTTCTGCAAAACCACAAGATGTGCATGCAAATGGTGCTTTTGGCAGAACGCGCACGTGGATTTCTACCAAACGACGTGCTAAGCACGCCGATGCTGCTCTTTTTAGCACCCGCGCACGGATTTGTGCGAAAACGCGTTTTAAGCATGCACATGCATCTTTTGGTAGACGCGGATGAAGTTTTCTGCAAAACCACAAGATGTGCATGCAAATGGTGCTTTTGGCAGAACGCGCACGTGGATTTCTACCAAACGACGTGCTAACCATGCCGATGCTGCTCTTTTTAGCACCCGCGCACGGATTTGTGCGAAAACGCGTTTTAAGCATGCACATGCATCTTTTGGTAGACGCGGATGAAGTTTTCTGCAAAACCACAAGATGTGCATGCAAATGGTGCTTTTGGCAGAACGCGCACGTGGATTTCTACCAAACGACGTGCTAAGCATGCCGATGCTGCTCTTTTTAGCACCCGCGCACGCTTTTGTGCGAAAACGCGTTTTTAGCATGCACATGCATCTTTTGGTAGACGCGGGTGAAGTTTTCTGCAAAACCACAAGATGTGCATGCAAATGGTGCTTTTTGCAGAACGCGCACGTGGATTTCTACCAGAGGACGTGCTAAGCATGCCGATGCTGCTCTTTTTAGCACCCGCGCACGGATTTGTGCGAAAACGCGTTTTAAGCATACACATGCATCTTTTCGTAGACGCGGATGAAGTTTTCTGCAAAACCACAAGATGTGCATGCAAATGGTGCTTTTGGCAGAACGCGCACGTGGATTTCTACCAAACGACGTGCTAAGCATGCCGATGCTGCTCTTTTTAGCACCCGCGCACGGATTTGTGCAAAAACGCGTTTTAAGCATGCACATGCATCTTTTGGTAGACGCGGATGAAGTTTTCTGCAAAACCAGAAGATGTGCATGCAAATGGTGCTTTTGGCAGAACGCGCACGTGGATTTCTACCAAACGACGTGCTAAGCATGCCGATGCTGCTCTTTTTAGCACCCGCGCACGGATTTGTGCGAAAACGCGTTTTAAGCATGCACATGCATCTTTTGGTAGACGCGGATGAAGTTTTCTGCAAAACCAAAAGATGTGCATGCAAATGGTGCTTTTGGCAGAACGCGCACGTGGATTTCTACCAAACGACGTGCTAAGCATGCCGATGCTGCTCTTTTTAGCACCCGCGCACGGATTTGTGCGAAAACGCGTCTTAAGCATGCACATGCATCTTTGGTAGACGCGGATGAAGTTTTCTGCAAAACCACAAGATGTGCATGCAAATGGTGCTTTTGGCAGAACGCGCACGTGGATTTCTACCAAACGACGTGCTAAGCATGCCGATGCTGCTCTTTTTAGCACCCGCGCACGCATTTGTGCGAAAACGCGTTTTAATCATGCACATGCATCTTTTGGTAGACGCGGATGAAGTTTTCTGCAAAACCACAATATGTGCATGCAAATGGTGCTTTTTGCAGAACGCGCACGTGGATTTCTACCAAACGGCGTGCTAAGCATGCCGATGCTGCTCTTTTTAGCACCCGCGCACGCATTTGTGCGAAAACGCGTTTTAAGCATACACATGCATCTTTTCGTAGACGCGGATGAAGTTTTCTGCAAAACCACAAGATGTGCATGCAAATGGTGCTTTTGGCAGAACGCGCACGTGGATTTCTACCAAACGACGTGCTAAGCATGCCGATGCTGCTCTTTTTAGCACCCGCGCACGGATTTGTGCGAAAACGCGTTTTAAGCATGCACATGCATCTTTTGGTAGACGCGGATGAAGTTTTCTGCAAAACCAGAAGATGTGCATGCAAATGGTGCTTTTGGCAGAACGCGCACGTGGATTTCTACCAAACGACGTGCTAAGCATGCCGATGCTGCTCTTTTTAGCACCCGCGCACGGATTTGTGCGAAAACGCGTTTTAAGCATGCACATGCATCTTTTGGTAGACGCGGATGAAGGTTTCTGCAAAACCACAAGATGTGCATGCGAATGGTGCTTTTGGCAGAACGCGCACGTGGATTTCTACCAAACGACGTGCTAAGCATGCCGATGCTGCTCTTTTTAGCACCCGCGCACGCATTTGTGCGAAAACGCGTTTTAAGCATGCACATGCATCTTTTGGTAGACGCGGATGAAGTTTTCTGCAAAACCACAAGATGTGCGTGCAAATGGTGCTTTTGGCAGAACGCGCACGTGGATTTCTACCAAACGACGTGCTAAGCATGCCGATGCTGCTCTTTTTAGCACCCGCGCACGGATTTGTGCGAAAACGCGTTTTAAGCATGCACATGCATCTTTTGGTAGACGCGGATGAAGTTTTCTGCAAAACCACAAGATGTGCATGCAAATGGTGCTTTTGGCAGAACGCGCACGTGGATTTCTACCAAACGACGTGCTAAGCATGCCGATGCTGCTCTTTTTAGCACCCGCGCACGGATTTGTGCGAAAACGCGTCTTAAGCATGCACATGCATCTTTGGTAGACGCGGATGAAGTTTTCTGCAAAACCACAAGATGTGCATGCAAATGGTGCTTTTGGCAGAACGCGCACGTGGATTTCTACCAAACGACGTGCTAAGCATGCCGATGCTGCTCTTTTTAGCACCCGCGCACGGATTTGTGCGAAAACGCGTTTTAAGCATGCACATGCATCTTTTGGTAGACGCGGATGAAGTTTTCTGCAAAACCACAAGATGTGCATGCAAATGGTGCCTTTGGCAGAACGCGCACGTGGATTTCTACCAAACGACGTGCTAAGCACGCCGATGCTGCTCTTTTTAGCACCCGCGCACGGATTTGTGCGAAAACGCGTTTTAAGCATGCACATGCATCTTTTGGTAGACGCGGATGAAGTTTTCTGCAAAACCACAAGATGTGCATGCAAATGGTGCTTTTGGCAGAACGCGCACGTGGATTTCTACCAAACGACGTGCTAAGCATGCCGATGCTGCTCTTTTTAGCACCCGCGCACGCTTTTGTGCGAAAACGCGTTTTTAGCATGCACATGCATCTTTTGGTAGACGCGGATGAAGTTTTCTGCAAAACCACAAGATGTGCATGCAAATGGTGCTTTTGGCAGAACGCGCACGTGGATTTCTACCAAACGACGTGCTAAGCATGCCGATGCTGCTCTTTTTAGCACCCGCGCACGGATTTGTGCGAAAACGCGTTTTAAGCATGCACATGCATCTTTTGGTAGACGCGGATGAAGTTTTCTGCAAAACCAGAAGATGTGCATGCAAATGGTGCTTTTGGCAGAACGCGCACGTGGATTTCTACCAAACGACGTGCTAAGCATGCCGATGCTGCTCTTTTTAGCACCCGCGCACGGATTTGTGCGAAAACGCGTTTTAAGCATGCACATGCATCTTTTGGTAGACGCGGATGAAGGTTTCTGCAAAACCACAAGATGTGCATGCGAATGGTGCTTTTGGCAGAACGCGCACGTGGATTTCTACCAAACGACGTGCTAAGCATGCCGATGCTGCTCTTTTTAGCACCCGCGCACGCATTTGTGCGAAAACGCGTTTTAAGCATGCACATGCATCTTTTGGTAGACGCGGATGAAGTTTTCTGCAAAACCACAAGATGTGCGTGCAAATGGTGCTTTTGGCAGAACGCGCACGTGGATTTCTGCCAAACGACGTGCTAAGCATGCCGATGCTGCTCTTTTTAGCACCCGCGCACGGATTTGTGCGAAAACGCGTTTTAAGCATGCACATGCATCTTTTGGTAGACGCGGATGAAGTTTTCTGCAAAACCACAAGATGTGCATGCAAATGGTGCTTTTGGCAGAACGCGCACGTGGATTTCTACCAAACGACGTGCTAAGCATGCCGATGCTGCTCTTTTTAGCACCCGCGCACGGATTTGTGCGAAAACGCGTCTTAAGCATGCACATGCATCTTTGGTAGACGCGGATGAAGTTTTCTGCAAAACCACAAGATGTGCATGCAAATGGTGCTTTTGGCAGAACGCGCACGTGGATTTCTACCAAACGACGTGCTAAGCATGCCGATGCTGCTCTTTTTAGCACCCGCGCACGGATTTGTGCGAAAACGCGTTTTAAGCATGCACATGCATCTTTTGGTAGACGCGGATGAAGTTTTCTGCAAAACCACAAGATGTGCATGCAAATGGTGCCTTTGGCAGAACGCGCACGTGGATTTCTACCAAACGACGTGCTAAGCACGCCGATGCTGCTCTTTTTAGCACCCGCGCACGGATTTGTGCGAAAACGCGTTTTAAGCATGCACATGCATCTTTTGGTAGACGCGGATGAAGTTTTCTGCAAAACCACAAGATGTGCATGCAAATGGTGCTTTTGGCAGAACGCGCACGTGGATTTCTACCAAACGACGTGCTAAGCATGCCGATGCTGCTCTTTTTAGCACCCGCGCACGCTTTTGTGCGAAAACGCGTTTTTAGCATGCACATGCATCTTTTGGTAGACGCGGGTGAAGTTTTCTGCAAAACCACAAGATGTGCATGCAAATGGTGCTTTTTGCAGAACGCGCACGTGGATTTCTACCAGACGACGTGCTAAGCATGCCGATGCTGCTCTTTTTAGCACCCGCGCACGGATTTGTGCGAAAACGCGTTTTAAGCATACACATGCATCTTTTCGTAGACGCGGATGAAGTTTTCTGCAAAACCACAAGATGTGCATGCAAATGGTGCTTTTGGCAGAACGCGCACGTGGATTTCTACCAAACGACGTGCTAAGCATGCCGATGCTGCTCTTTTTAGCACCCGCGCACGGATTTGTGCGAAAACGCGTTTAAGCATGCACATGCATCTTTTGGTAGACGCGGATGAAGTTTTCTGCAAAACCAGAAGATGTGCATGCAAATGGTGCTTTTGGCAGAACGCGCACGTGGATTTCTACCAAACGACGTGCTAAGCATGCCGATGCTGCTCTTTTTAGCACCCGCGCACGGATTTGTGCGAAAACGCGTTTTAAGCATGCACATGCATCTTTTGGTAGACGCGGATGAAGTTTTCTGCAAAACCACAAGATGTGCATGCGAATGGTGCTTTTGGCAGAACGCGCACGTGGATTTCTACCAAACGACGTGCTAAGCATGCCGATGCTGCTCTTTTTAGCACCCGCGCACGCATTTGTGCGAAAACGCGTTTTAAGCATGCACATGCATCTTTTGGTAGACGCGGATGAAGTTTTCTGCAAAACCACAAGATGTGCATGCAAATGGTGCTTTTGGCAGAACGCGCACGTGGATTTCTACCAAACGACGTGCTAAGCATGCCGATGCTGCTCTTTTTAGCACCCGCGCACGGATTTGTGCGAAAACGCGTTTTAAGCATGCACATGCATCTTTGGTAGACGCGGATGAAGTTTTCTGCAAAACCACAAGATATGCATGCAAATGGTGCTTTTTGCAGAACGCGCACGTGGATTTCTACCAAACGACGTGCTAAGCATGCCGATGCTGCTCTTTTTAGCACCCGCGCACGGATTTGTGCGAAAACGCGTTTTAAGCATGCACATGCATCTTTTGGTAGACGCGGATGAAGTTTTCTGCAAAACCACAAGATGTGCATGCAAATGGTGCTTTTGGCAGAACGCGCACGTGGATTTCTACCAAACGACGTGCTAAGCATGCCGATGCTGCTCTTTTTAGCACCCGCGCACGCATTTGTGCGAAAACGCGTTTTAAGCATGCACATGCATCTTTTGGTAGACGCGGATGAAGTTTTCTGTAAAACCACAAGATGTGCATGCAAATGGTGCTTTTTGCAGAACGCGCACGTGGATTTCTACCAAACGACGTGCTAAGCATGCCGATGCTGCTCTTTTTAGCACCCGCGCACGCATTTGTGCGAAAACGCGTTTTAAGCATGCACATGCATCTTTTGGTGGACGCGGATGAAGTTTTCTGCAAAACCACAAGATGTGCATGCAAATGGTGCTTTTTGCAGAACGCGCACGTGGATTTCTACCAGACGACGTGCTAAGCATGCCGATGCTGCTCTTTTTAGCACCCGCGCACGGATTTGTGCGAAAACGCGTTTTAAGGATGCACATGCATCTTTTCGTAGACGCGGATGAAGTTTTCTGCAAAACCAGAAGATGTGCATGCAAATGGTGCTTTTTGCAGAACGCGCACGTGGATTTCTACCAAACGACGTGCTAAGCATGCCGATGCTGCTCTTTTTAGCACCCGCGCACGGATTTGTGCGAAAACGCGTTTTAAGCATGCACATGCATCTTTTGGTAGACGCGGATGAAGTTTTCTGCAAAACCACAAGATGTGCATGCAAATGGTGCTTTTGGCAGAACGCGCACGTGGATTTCTACCAAACGACGTGCTAAGCATGCCGATGCTGCTCTTTTTAGCACCCGCGCACGCATTTGTGCGAAAACGCGTTTTAAGCATGCACATGCATCTTTTGGTAGACGCGGATGAAGTTTTCTGTAAAACCACAAGATGTGCATGCAAATGGTGCTTTTTGCAGAACGCGCACGTGGATTTCTACCAAACGACGTGCTAAGCATGCCGATGCTGCTCTTTTTAGCACCAGCGCACGCATTTGTGCGAAAACTCGTTTTAAGCATGCACATGCATCTTTTGGTGGACGCGGATGAAGTTTTCTGCAAAACCACAAGATGTGCATGCAAATGGTGCTTTTTGCAGAACGCGCACGTGGATTTCTACCAGACGACGTGCTAAGCATGCCGATGCTGCTCTTTTTAGCACCCGCGCACGGATTTGTGCGAAAACGCGTTTTAAGGATGCACATGCATCTTTTGGTAGACGCGGATGAAGTTTTCTGCAAAACCAGAAGATGTGCATGCAAATGGTGCTTTTGGCAGAACGCGCACGTGGATTTCTACCAAACGACGTGCTAAGCATGCCGATGCTGCTCTTTTTAGCACCCGCGCACGGATTTGTGCGAAAACGCGTTTTAAGCATGCACATGCATCTTTTGGTAGACGCGGATGAAGTTTTCTGCAAAACCACAAGATGTGCATGCAAATGGTGCTTTTGGCAGAACGCGCACGTGGATTTCTACCAAACGACGTGCTAAGCATGCCGATGCTACTCTTTTTAGCACCCGCGCACGCATTTGTGCGAAAACGCGTTTTAAGCATGCACATGCATCTTTTGGTAGACGTGGATGAAGTTTTCTGTAAAACCACGAGATGTGCATGCAAATGGTGCTTTTTGCAGAACGCGCACGTGGATTTCTACCAAACGACGTGCTAAGCATGCCGATGCTGCTCTTTTTAGCACCCGCGCACGCATTTGTGCGAAAACGCGTTTTAAGCATGCACATGCATCTTTTGGTAGACGCGGATGAAGTTTTCTGCAAAACCACAAGATGTGCATGCAAATGGTGCTTTTTGCAGAACGCGCACGTGGATTTCTACCCAAACGACGTGCTAAGCATGCCGATGCTGCTCTTTTTAGCACCCGCGCACGGATTTGTGCGAAAACGCGTTTTAAGCATGCACATGTATCTTTTGGTAGACGCGGATGGAGTTTTCTGCAAAACCACAAGATGTGCATGCAAATGGTGCTTTTGGCAGAACGCGCACGTGGATTTCTACCAAACGACGTGCTAAGCATGCCGATGCTGCTCTTTTTAGCACCCGCGCACGGATTTGTGCGAAAACGCGTTTTAAGCATGCACATGCATCTTTTGGTAGACGCGGATGAAGTTTTCTGCAAAACCACAAGATGTGCATGCAAATGGTGCTTTTGGCAGAACGCGCACGTGGATTTCTACCAAACGACGTGCTAAACATGCCGATGCTGCTCTTTTTAGCACCCGCGCACGGATTTGTGCGAAAACGCGTTTTAAGCATGCACATGCATCTTTTGGTAGACGCGGATGAAGTTTTCTGCAAAACCACAAGATGTGCATGCAAATGGTGCTTTTGGCAGAACGCGCACGTGGATTTCTACCAAACGACGTGCTAAGCATGCCGATGCTGCTCTCTCTAGCACCCGCGCACGCATTTGTGCGAAAACGCGTTTTAAGCATACACATGCATCTTTTGGTAGACGCGGATGAAGTTTTCTGCAAAACCACAAGATGTGCATGCAAATGGTGCTTTTTGCAGAACGCGCACGTGGATTTCTACCAAACGACGTGCTAAGCATGCCGATGCTGCTCTTTTTAGCACCCGCACACGCATTTGTGCGAAAACGCGTTTTAAGCATGCACATGCATCTTTTGGTAGACGCGGATGAAGTTTTCTGCAAAACCACAAGATGTGCATGCAAATGGTGCTTTTTGCAGAACGCGCACGTGGATTTCTACCAAACGACGTGCTAAGCATGCCGATGCTGCTCTTTTTAGCACCCGCGCACGGATTTGTGCGAAAACGCGTTTTAAGCATGCACATGTATCTTTTGGTAGACGCGGATGGAGTTTTCTGCAAAACCACAAGATGTGCATGCAAATGGTGCTTTTGGCAGAACGCGCACGTGGATTTCTACCAAACGACGTGCTAAGCATGCCGATGCTGCTCTTTTTAGCACCCGCGCACGGATTTGTGCGAAAACGCGTTTTAAGCATGCACATGCATCTTTGGTAGACGCGGATGAAGTTTTCTGCAAAACCACAAGATGTGCATGCAAATGGTGCTTTTTGCAGAACGCGCACGTGGATTTCTACCAAACGACGTGCTAAGCATGCCGATGCTGCTCTTTTTAGCACCCGCGCACGGATTTGTGCGAAAACGCGTTTTAAGCATGCACATGCATCTTTTGGTAGACGCGGATGAAGTTTTCTGCAAAACCACAAGATGTGCATGCAAATGGTGCTTTTGGCAGAACGCGCACGTGGATTTCTACCAAACGACGTGCTAAGCATGCCGATGCTGCTCTTTTTAGCACCCGCGCACGCATTTGTGCGAAAACGCGTTTTAAGCATGCACATGCATCTTTTGGTGGACGCGGATGAAGTTTTCTGCAAAACCACAAGATGTGCATGCAAATGGTGCTTTTTGCAGAACGCGCACGTGGATTTCTACCAGACGACGTGCTAAGCATGCCGATGCTGCTCTTTTTAGCACCCGCGCACGGATTTGTGCGAAAACGCGTTTTAAGGATGCACATGCATCTTTTCGTAGACGCGGATGAAGTTTTCTGCAAAACCAGAAGATGTGCATGCAAATGGTGCTTTTTGCAGAACGCGCACGTGGATTTCTACCAAACGACGTGCTAAGCATGCCGATGCTGCTCTTTTTAGCACCCGCGCACGGATTTGTGCGAAAACGCGTTTTAAGCATGCACATGCATCTTTTGGTAGACGCGGATGAAGTTTTCTGCAAAACCACAAGATGTGCATGCAAATGGTGCTTTTGGCAGAACGCGCACGTGGATTTCTACCAAACGACGTGCTAAGCATGCCGATGCTGCTCTTTTTAGCACCCGCGCACGCATTTGTGCGAAAACGCGTTTTAAGCATGCACATGCATCTTTTGGTAGACGCGGATGAAGTTTTCTGTAAAACCACAAGATGTGCATGCAAATGGTGCTTTTTGCAGAACGCGCACGTGGATTTCTACCAAACGACGTGCTAAGCATGCCGATGCTGCTCTTTTTAGCACCAGCGCACGCATTTGTGCGAAAACTCGTTTTAAGCATGCACATGCATCTTTTGGTGGACGCGGATGAAGTTTTCTGCAAAACCACAAGATGTGCATGCAAATGGTGCTTTTTGCAGAACGCGCACGTGGATTTCTACCAGACGACGTGCTAAGCATGCCGATGCTGCTCTTTTTAGCACCCGCGCACGGATTTGTGCGAAAACGCGTTTTAAGGATGCACATGCATCTTTTGGTAGACGCGGATGAAGTTTTCTGTAAAACCACGAGATGTGCATGCAAATGGTGCTTTTTGCAGAACGCGCACGTGGATTTCTACCAAACGACGTGCTAAGCATGCCGATGCTGCTCTTTTTAGCACCCGCGCACGCATTTGTGCGAAAACGCGTTTTAAGCATGCACATGCATCTTTTGGTAGACGCGGATGAAGTTTTCTGCAAAACCACAAGATGTGCATGCAAATGGTGCTTTTGGCAGAACGCGCACGTGAATTTCTACCAAACGACGTGCTAAGCATGCCGATGCTGCTCTTTTTAGCACCCGCGCACGCATTTGTGCGAAAACGCGTTTTAAGCATGCACATGTATCTTTTGGTAGACGCGGATGGAGTTTTCTGCAAAACCACAAGATGTGCATACAAATGGTGCTTTTGGCAGAACGCGCACGTGGATTTCTACCAAACGACGTGCTAAGCATGCCGATGCTGCTCTTTTTAGCACCCGCGCACGCATTTGTGCGAAAACGCGTTTTAAGCATGCACATGCATCTTTTGGTAGACGCGGATGAAGTTTTCTGCAAAACCACAAGATGTGCATGCAAATGGTGCTTTTTGCAGAACGCGCACGTGGATTTCTACCAAACGACGTGCTAAGCATGCCGATGCTGCTCTTTTTAGCACCCGCGCACGCATTTGTGCGAAAACGCGTTTTAAGCATGCACATGCATCTTTTGGTAGACGCGGATGAAGTTTTCTGCAAAACCACAAGATGTGCATGCAAATGGTGCTTTTTGCAGAACGCGCACGTGGATTTCTACCAAACGACGTGCTAAGCATGCCGATGCTGCTCTTTTTAGCACCCGCGCACGGATTTGTGCGAAAACGCGTTTTAAGCATGCACATGTATCTTTTGGTAGACGCGGATGGAGTTTTCTGCAAAACCACAAGATGTGCATGCAAATGGTGCTTTTGGCAGAACGCGCACGTGGATTTCTACCAAACGACGTGCTAAGCATGCCGATGCTGCTCTTTTTAGCACCCGCGCACGGATTTGTGCGAAAACGCGTTTTAAGCATGCACATGCATCTTTTGGTAGACGCGGATGAAGTTTTCTGCAAAACCACAAGATGTGCATGCAAATGGTGCTTTTGGCAGAACGCGCACGTGGATTTCTACCAAACGACGTGCTAAGCATGCCGATGCTGCTCTTTTTAGCACCCGCGCACGGATTTGTGCGAAAACGCGTTTTAAGCGTGCACATGCATCTTTTGGTAGACGCGGACGAAGTTTTCTGCAAAACCACAAGATGTGCATGCAAATGGTGCTTTTGGCAGAACGCGCACGTGGATTTCTACCAAACGACGTGCTAAGCATGCCGATGCTGCTCTTTTTAGCACCCCGCGCACGCATTTGTGCGAAAACGCGTTTTAAGCATGCACATGTATCTTTTGGTAGACGCGGATGAAGTTTTCTGCAAAACCACAAGATGTGCATGCAAATGGTGCTTTTGGCAGAACGCGCACGTGGATTTCTACCAAACGACGTGCTAAGCATGCCGATGCTGCTCTTTTTAGCACCCGCGCACGGATTTGTGCGAAAACGCGTTTTAAGCATGCACATGCATCTTTTGGTAGACGCGGATGAAGTTTTCTGCAAAACCACAAGATGTGCATGCAAATGGTGCTTTTGGCAGAACGCGCACGTGGATTTCTACCAAACGACGTGCTAAACATGCCGATGCTGCTCTTTTTAGCACCCGCAAACGCATTTGTGCGAAAACGCGTTTTAAGCATGCACATGCATCTTTTGGTAGACGCGGATGAAGTTTTCTGCAAAACCACAAGATGTGCATGCAAATGGTGCTTTTGGCAGAACGCGCACGTGGATTTCTACCAAACGACGTGCTAAGCATGCCGATGCTGCTCTCTCTAGCACCCGCGCACGCATTTGTGCGAAAACGCGTTTTAAGCATACACATGCATCTTTTGGTAGACGCGGATGAAGTTTTCTGCAAAACCACAAGATGTGCATGCAAATGGTGCTTTTTGCAGAACGCGCACGTGGATTTCTACCAAACGACGTGCTAAGCATGCCGATGCTGCTCTTTTTAGCACCCGCACACGCATTTGTGCGAAAACGCGTTTTAAGCATGCACATGCATCTTTTGGTAGACGCGGATGAAGTTTTCTGCAAAACCACAAGATGTGCATGCAAATGGTGCTTTTTGCAGAACGCGCACGTGGATTTCTACCAAACGACGTGCTAAGCATGCCGATGCTGCTCTTTTTAGCACCCGCGCACGGATTTGTGCGAAAACGCGTTTTAAGCATGCACATGTATCTTTTGGTAGACGCGGATGGAGTTTTCTGCAAAACCACAAGATGTGCATGCAAATGGTGCTTTTGGCAGAACGCGCACGTGGATTTCTACCAAACGACGTGCTAAGCATGCCGATGCTGCTCTTTTTAGCACCCGCGCACGGATTTGTGCGAAAACGCGTTTTAAGCATGCACATGCATCTTTTGGTAGACGCGGATGAAGTTTTCTGCAAAACCACAAGATGTGCATGCAAATGGTGCTTTTGGCAGAACGCGCACGTGGATTTCTACCAAACGACGTGCTAAGCATGCCGATGCTGCTCTTTTTAGCACCCGCGCACGGATTTGTGCGAAAACGCGTTTTAAGCGTGCACATGCATCTTTTGGTAGACGCGGACGAAGTTTTCTGCAAAACCACAAGATGTGCATGCAAATGGTGCTTTTGGCAGAACGCGCACGTGGATTTCTACCAAACGACGTGCTAAGCATGCCGATGCTGCTCTTTTTAGCACCCGCGCACGCATTTGTGCGAAAACGCGTTTTAAGCATGCACATGTATCTTTTGGTAGACGCGGATGAAGTTTTCTGCAAAACCACAAGATGTGCATGCAAATGGTGCTTTTGGCAGAACGCGCACGTGGATTTCTACCAAACGACGTGCTAAGCATGCCGATGCTGCTCTTTTTAGCACCCGCGCACGGATTTGTGCGAAAACGCGTTTTAAGCATGCACATGCATCTTTTGGTAGACGCGGATGAAGTTTTCTGCAAAACCACAAGATGTGCATGCAAATGGTGCTTTTGGCAGAACGCGCACGTGGATTTCTACCAAACGACGTGCTAAACATGCCGATGCTGCTCTTTTTAGCACCCGCAAACGCATTTGTGCGAAAACGCGTTTTAAGCATGCACATGCATCTTTTGGTAGACGCGGATGAAGTTTTCTGCAAAACCACAAGATGTGCATGCAAATGGTGCTTTTGGCAGAACGCGCACGTGGATTTCTACCAAACGACGTGCTAAGCATGCCGATGCTGCTCTCTCTAGCACCCGCGCACGCATTTGTGCGAAAACGCGTTTTAAGCATACACATGCATCTTTTGGTAGACGCGGATGAAGTTTTCTGCAAAACCACAAGATGTGCATGCAAATGGTGCTTTTTGCAGAACGCGCACGTGGATTTCTACCAAACGACGTGCTAAGCATGCCGATGCTGCTCTTTTTAGCACCCGCACACGCATTTGTGCGAAAACGCGTTTTAAGCATGCACATGCATCTTTTGGTAGACGCGGATGAAGTTTTCTGCAAAACCACAAGATGTGCATGCAAATGGTGCTTTTTGCAGAACGCGCACGTGGATTTCTACCAAACGACGTGCTAAGCATGCCGATGCTGCTCTTTTTAGCACCCGCGCACGGATTTGTGCGAAAACGCGTTTTAAGCATGCACATGTATCTTTTGGTAGACGCGGATGGAGTTTTCTGCAAAACCACAAGATGTGCATGCAAATGGTGCTTTTGGCAGAACGCGCACGTGGATTTCTACCAAACGACGTGCTAAGCATGCCGATGCTGCTCTTTTTAGCACCCGCGCACGGATTTGTGCGAAAACGCGTTTTAAGCATGCACATGCATCTTTGGTAGACGCGGATGAAGTTTTCTGCAAAACCACAAGATGTGCATGCAAATGGTGCTTTTTGCAGAACGCGCACGTGGATTTCTACCAAACGACGTGCTAAGCATGCCGATGCTGCTCTTTTTAGCACCCGCGCACGGATTTGTGCGAAAACGCGTTTTAAGCATGCACATGCATCTTTTGGTAGACGCGGATGAAGTTTTCTGCAAAACCACAAGATGTGCATGCAAATGGTGCTTTTGGCAGAACGCGCACGTGGATTTCTACCAAACGACGTGCTAAGCATGCCGATGCTGCTCTTTTTAGCACCCGCGCACGCATTTGTGCGAAAACGCGTTTTAAGCATGCACATGCATCTTTTGGTGGACGCGGATGAAGTTTTCTGCAAAACCACAAGATGTGCATGCAAATGGTGCTTTTTGCAGAACGCGCACGTGGATTTCTACCAGACGACGTGCTAAGCATGCCGATGCTGCTCTTTTTAGCACCCGCGCACGGATTTGTGCGAAAACGCGTTTTAAGGATGCACATGCATCTTTTCGTAGACGCGGATGAAGTTTTCTGCAAAACCAGAAGATGTGCATGCAAATGGTGCTTTTTGCAGAACGCGCACGTGGATTTCTACCAAACGACGTGCTAAGCATGCCGATGCTGCTCTTTTTAGCACCCGCGCACGGATTTGTGCGAAAACGCGTTTTAAGCATGCACATGCATCTTTTGGTAGACGCGGATGAAGTTTTCTGCAAAACCACAAGATGTGCATGCAAATGGTGCTTTTGGCAGAACGCGCACGTGGATTTCTACCAAACGACGTGCTAAGCATGCCGATGCTGCTCTTTTTAGCACCCGCGCACGCATTTGTGCGAAAACGCGTTTTAAGCATGCACATGCATCTTTTGGTAGACGCGGATGAAGTTTTCTGTAAAACCACAAGATGTGCATGCAAATGGTGCTTTTTGCAGAACGCGCACGTGGATTTCTACCAAACGACGTGCTAAGCATGCCGATGCTGCTCTTTTTAGCACCAGCGCACGCATTTGTGCGAAAACTCGTTTTAAGCATGCACATGCATCTTTTGGTGGACGCGGATGAAGTTTTCTGCAAAACCACAAGATGTGCATGCAAATGGTGCTTTTTGCAGAACGCGCACGTGGATTTCTACCAGACGACGTGCTAAGCATGCCGATGCTGCTCTTTTTAGCACCCGCGCACGGATTTGTGCGAAAACGCGTTTTAAGGATGCACATGCATCTTTTGGTAGACGCGGATGAAGTTTTCTGTAAAACCACGAGATGTGCATGCAAATGGTGCTTTTTGCAGAACGCGCACGTGGATTTCTACCAAACGACGTGCTAAGCATGCCGATGCTGCTCTTTTTAGCACCCGCGCACGCATTTGTGCGAAAACGCGTTTTAAGCATGCACATGCATCTTTTGGTAGACGCGAATGAAGTTTTCTGCAAAACCACAAGATGTGCATGCAAATGGTGCTTTTGGCAGAACGCGCACGTGGATTTCTACCAAACGACGTGCTAAGCATGCCGATGCTGCTCTTTTTAGCACCCGCGCACGGATTTGTGCGAAAACGCGTTTTAAGCATGCACATGCATCTTTGGTAGACGCGGATGAAGTTTTCTGCAAAACCACAAGATGTGCATGCAAATGGTGCTTTTTGCAGAACGCGCACGTGGATTTCTACCAAACGACGTGCTAAGCATGCCGATGCTGCTCTTTTTAGCACCCGCGCACGGATTTGTGCGAAAACGCGTTTTAAGCATGCACATGCATCTTTTGGTAGACGCGGATGAAGTTTTCTGCAAAACCACAAGATGTGCATGCAAATGGTGCTTTTGGCAGAACGCGCACGTGGATTTCTACCAAACGACGTGCTAAGCATGCCGATGCTGCTCTTTTTAGCACCCGCGCACGCATTTGTGCGAAAACGCGTTTTAAGCATGCACATGCATCTTTTGGTGGACGCGGATGAAGTTTTCTGCAAAACCACAAGATGTGCATGCAAATGGTGCTTTTTGCAGAACGCGCACGTGGATTTCTACCAGACGACGTGCTAAGCATGCCGATGCTGCTCTTTTTAGCACCCGCGCACGGATTTGTGCGAAAACGCGTTTTAAGGATGCACATGCATCTTTTCGTAGACGCGGATGAAGTTTTCTGCAAAACCAGAAGATGTGCATGCAAATGGTGCTTTTTGCAGAACGCGCACGTGGATTTCTACCAAACGACGTGCTAAGCATGCCGATGCTGCTCTTTTTAGCACCCGCGCACGGATTTGTGCGAAAACGCGTTTTAAGCATGCACATGCATCTTTTGGTAGACGCGGATGAAGTTTTCTGCAAAACCACAAGATGTGCATGCAAATGGTGCTTTTGGCAGAACGCGCACGTGGATTTCTACCAAACGACGTGCTAAGCATGCCGATGCTGCTCTTTTTAGCACCCGCGCACGCATTTGTGCGAAAACGCGTTTTAAGCATGCACATGCATCTTTTGGTAGACGCGGATGAAGTTTTCTGTAAAACCACAAGATGTGCATGCAAATGGTGCTTTTTGCAGAACGCGCACGTGGATTTCTACCAAACGACGTGCTAAGCATGCCGATGCTGCTCTTTTTAGCACCAGCGCACGCATTTGTGCGAAAACTCGTTTTAAGCATGCACATGCATCTTTTGGTGGACGCGGATGAAGTTTTCTGCAAAACCACAAGATGTGCATGCAAATGGTGCTTTTTGCAGAACGCGCACGTGGATTTCTACCAGACGACGTGCTAAGCATGCCGATGCTGCTCTTTTTAGCACCCGCGCACGGATTTGTGCGAAAACGCGTTTTAAGGATGCACATGCATCTTTTGGTAGACGCGGATGAAGTTTTCTGTAAAACCACGAGATGTGCATGCAAATGGTGCTTTTTGCAGAACGCGCACGTGGATTTCTACCAAACGACGTGCTAAGCATGCCGATGCTGCTCTTTTTAGCACCCGCGCACGCATTTGTGCGAAAACGCGTTTTAAGCATGCACATGCATCTTTTGGTAGACGCGAATGAAGTTTTCTGCAAAACCACAAGATGTGCATGCAAATGGTGCTTTTGGCAGAACGCGCACGTGGATTTCTACCAAACGACGTGCTAAGCATGCCGATGCTGCTCTTTTTAGCACCCGCGCACGGATTTGTGCGAAAACGCGTTTTAAGCATGCACATGCATCTTTGGTAGACGCGGATGAAGTTTTCTGGAAAACCACAAGATGTGCATGCAAATGGTGCTTTTTGCAGAACGCGCACGTGGATTTCTACCAAACGACGTGCTAAGCATGCCGATGCTGCTCTTTTTAGCACCCGCGCACGGATTTGTGCGAAAACGCGTTTTAAGCATGCACATGCATCTTTTGGTAGACGCGGATGAAGTTTTCTGCAAAACCACAAGATGTGCATGCAAATGGTGCTTTTGGCAGAACGCGCACGTGGATTTCTACCAAACGACGTGCTAAGCATGCCGATGCTGCTCTTTTTAGCACCCGCGCACGCATTTGTGCGAAAACGCGTTTTAAGCATGCACATGCATCTTTTGGTGGACGCGGATGAAGTTTTCTGCAAAACCACAAGATGTGCATGCAAATGGTGCTTTTTGCAGAACGCGCACGTGGATTTCTACCAGACGACGTGCTAAGCATGCCGATGCTGCTCTTTTTAGCACCCGCGCACGGATTTGTGCGAAAACGCGTTTTAAGGATGCACATGCATCTTTTCGTAGACGCGGATGAAGTTTTCTGCAAAACCAGAAGATGTGCATGCAAATGGTGCTTTTTGCAGAACGCGCACGTGGATTTCTACCAAACGACGTGCTAAGCATGCCGATGCTGCTCTTTTTAGCACCCGCGCACGGATTTGTGCGAAAACGCGTTTTAAGCATGCACATGCATCTTTTGGTAGACGCGGATGAAGTTTTCTGCAAAACCACAAGATGTGCATGCAAATGGTGCTTTTGGCAGAACGCGCACGTGGAATTCTACCAAACGACGTGCTAAGCATGCCGATGCTGCTCTTTTTAGCACCCGCGCACGCATTTGTGCGAAAACGCGTTTTAAGCATGCACATGCATCTTTTGGTAGACGCGGATGAAGTTTTCTGTAAAACCACAAGATGTGCATGCAAATGGTGCTTTTTGCAGAACGCGCACGTGGATTTCTACCAAACGACGTGCTAAGCATGCCGATGCTGCTCTTTTTAGCACCAGCGCACGCATTTGTGCGAAAACTCGTTTTAAGCATGCACATGCATCTTTTGGTGGACGCGGATGAAGTTTTCTGCAAAACCACAAGATGTGCATGCAAATGGTGCTTTTTGCAGAACGCGCACGTGGATTTCTACCAGACGACGTGCTAAGCATGCCGATGCTGCTCTTTTTAGCACCCGCGCACGGATTTGTGCGAAAACGCGTTTTAAGGATGCACATGCATCTTTTGGTAGACGCGGATGAAGTTTTCTGCAAAACCAGAAGATGTGCATGCAAATGGTGCTTTTGGCAGAACGCGCACGTGGATTTCTACCAAACGACGTGCTAAGCATGCCGATGCTGCTCTTTTTAGCACCCGCGCACGGATTTGTGCGAAAACGCGTTTTAAGCATGCACATGCATCTTTTGGTAGACGCGGATGAAGTTTTCTGCAAAACCACAAGATGTGCATGCAAATGGTGCTTTTGGCAGAACGCGCACGTGGATTTCTACCAAACGACGTGCTAAGCATGCCGATGCTGCTCTTTTTAGCACCCGCGCACGCATTTGTGCGAAAACGCGTTTTAAGCATGCACATGCATCTTTTGGTAGACGCGGATGAAGTTTTCTGTAAAACCACGAGATGTGCATGCAAATGGTGCTTTTTGCAGAACGTGCACGTGGATTTCTACCAAACGACGTGCTAAGCATGCCGATGCTGCTCTTTTTAGCACCCGCGCACGCATTTGTGCGAAAACGCGTTTTAAGCATGCACATGCATCTTTTGGTAGACGCGGATGAAGTTTTCTGCAAAACCACAAGATGTGCATGCAAATGGTGCTTTTGGCAGAACGCGCACGTGGATTTCTACCAAACGACGTGCTAAGCATGCCGATGCTGCTCTTTTTAGCACCCGCGCACGGATTTGTGCGAAAACGCGTTTTAAGCATGCACATGCATCTTTGGTAGACGCGGATGAAGTTTTCTGCAAAACCACAAGATGTGCATGCAAATGGTGCTTTTTGCAGAACGCGCACGTGGATTTCTACCAAACGACGTGCTAAGCATGCCGATGCTGCTCTTTTTAGCACCCGCGCACGGATTTGTGCGAAAACGCGTTTTAAGCATGCACATGCATCTTTTGGTAGACGCGGATGAAGTTTTCTGCAAAACCACAAGATGTGCATGCAAATGGTGCTTTTGGCAGAACGCGCACGTGGATTTCTACCAAACGACGTGCTAAGCATGCCGATGCTGCTCTTTTTAGCACCCGCGCACGCATTTGTGCGAAAACGCGTTTTAAGCATGCACATGCATCTTTTGGTAGACGCGGATGAAGTTTTCTGTAAAACCACAAGATGTGCATGCAAATGGTGCTTTTTGCAGAACGCGCACGTGGATTTCTACCAAACGACGTGCTAAGCATGCCGATGCTGCTCTTTTTAGCACCCGCGCACGCATTTGTGCGAAAACGCGTTTTAAGCATGCACATGCATCTTTTGGTGGACGCGGATGAAGTTTTCTGCAAAACCACAAGATGTGCATGCAAATGGTGCTTTTTGCAGAACGCGCACGTGGATTTCTACCAGACGACGTGCTAAGCATGCCGATGCTGCTCTTTTTAGCACCCGCGCACGGATTTGTGCGAAAACGCGTTTTAAGGATGCACATGCATCTTTTCGTAGACGCGGATGAAGTTTTCTGCAAAACCAGAAGATGTGCATGCAAATGGTGCTTTTTGCAGAACGCGCACGTGGATTTCTACCAAACGACGTGCTAAACATGCCGATGCTGCTCTTTTTAGCACCCGCGCACGGATTTGTGCGAAAACGCGTTTTAAGCATGCACATGCATCTTTTGGTAGACGCGGATGAAGTTTTCTGCAAAACCACAAGATGTGCATGCAAATGGTGCTTTTGGCAGAACGCGCACGTGGATTTCTACCAAACGACGTGCTAAGCATGCCGATGCTGCTCTTTTTAGCACCCGCGCACGCATTTGTGCGAAAACGCGTTTTAAGCATGCACATGCATCTTTTGGTAGACGCGGATGAAGTTTTCTGTAAAACCACAAGATGTGCATGCAAATGGTGCTTTTTGCAGAACGCGCACGTGGATTTCTACCAAACGACGTGCTAAGCATGCCGATGCTGCTCTTTTTAGCACCAGCGCACGCATTTGTGCGAAAACTCGTTTTAAGCATGCACATGCATCTTTTGGTGGACGCGGATGAAGTTTTCTGCAAAACCACAAGATGTGCATGCAAATGGTGCTTTTTGCAGAACGCGCACGTGGATTTCTACCAGACGACGTGCTAAGCATGCCGATGCTGCTCTTTTTAGCACCCGCGCACGGATTTGTGCGAAAACGCGTTTTAAGGATGCACATGCATCTTTTGGTAGACGCGGATGAAGTTTTCTGCAAAACCAGAAGATGTGCATGCAAATGGTGCTTTTGGCAGAACGCGCACGTGGATTTCTACCAAACGACGTGCTAAGCATGCCGATGCTGCTCTTTTTAGCACCCGCGCACGGATTTGTGCGAAAACGCGTTTTAAGCATGCACATGCATCTTTTGGTAGACGCGGATGAAGTTTTCTGCAAAACCACAAGATGTGCATGCAAATGGTGCTTTTGGCAGAACGCGCACGTGGATTTCTACCAAACGACGTGCTAAGCATGCCGATGCTGCTCTTTTTAGCACCCGCGCACGCATTTGTGCGAAAACGCGTTTTAAGCATGCACATGCATCTTTTGGTAGACGCGGATGAAGTTTTCTGTAAAACCACGAGATGTGCATGCAAATGGTGCTTTTTGCAGAACGCGCACGTGGATTTCTACCAAACGACGTGCTAAGCATGCCGATGCTGCTCTTTTTAGCACCCGCGCACGCATTTGTGCGAAAACTCGTTTTAAGCATGCACATGCATCTTTTGGTAGACGCGGATGAAGTTTTCTGCAAAACCACAAGATGTGCATGCAAATGGTGCTTTTTGCAGAACGCGCACGTGGATTTCTACCAAACGACGTGCTAAGCATGCCGATGCTGCTCTTTTTAGCACCCGCGCACGGATTTGTGCGAAAACGCGTTTTAAGCATGCACATGCATCTTTTGGTAGACGCGGATGAAGTTTTCTGCAAAACCACAAGATGTGCATGCAAATGGTGCTTTTGGCAGAACGCGCACGTGGATTTCTACCAAACGACGTGCTAAGCATGCCGATGCTGCTCTTTTTAGCACACGCGCACGGATTTGTGCGAAAACGCGTTTTAAGCATGCACATGCATCTTTTGGTAGACGCGGATGAAGTTTTCCGCAAAACCACAAGATGTGCATGCAAATGGTGCTTTTGGCAGAACGCGTACGTGGATTTCTACCAAACGACGTACTAAGCATGCCGATGCTGCTCTTTTTAACACCCGCGCACGGATTTGTGCAAAAACGCGTTTTAAGCATACACATGCATCTTTTGGTAGACGCGGATGAAGTTTTCTGCAAAACCACAAGATGTGCATGCAAATGGTGCTTTTGGCAGAACGCGCACGTGGATTTCTATCAAACGACGTGCTAAGCATGCCGATGCTGCTCTTTTTAGCACCCGCGCACGGATTTGTGCGAAAACGCGTTTTAAGCATGCACATGCATCTTTTGGTAGACGCGGATGAAGTTTTCTGCAAAACCAGAAGATGTGCATGCAAATGGTGCTTTTGGCAGAACGCGCACGTGGATTTCTACCAAACGACGTGCTAAGCATGCCGATGCTGCTCTTTTTAGCACCCGCGCACGGATTTGTGCGAAAACGCGTTTTAAGCATGCACATGCATCTTTTGGTAGACGCGGATGAAGTTTTCTGCAAAACCACAAGATGTACATGCGAATGGTGCTTTTGGCAGAACGCGCACGTGGATTTCTACCAAACGACGTGCTAAGCATGCCGATGCTGCTCTTTTTAGCACCCGCGCACGCATTTGTGCGAAAACGCGTTTTAAGCATGCACATGCATCTTTTGGTAGACGCGGATGAAGTTTTCTGCAAAACCACAATATGTGCATGCAAATGGTGCTTTTTGCAGAACGCGCACGTGGATTTCTACCAAACGGCGTGCTAAGCATGCCGATGCTGCTCTTTTTAGCACCCGCGCACGCATTTGTGCGAAAATGCGTTTTAAGCATGCACATGCATCTTTTGGTAGACGCGGATGAAGTTTTCTGCAAAACCACAAGATGTGCATGCAAATGGTGCTTTTTGCAGAACGCGCACGTGGATTTCTACCAAACGACGTGCTAAGCTTGCCGATGCTGCTCTTTTTAGCACCCGCGCACGGATTTGTGCGAAAACGCGTTTTAAGCATGCACATGCATCTTTTGGTAGACGCGGATGAAGTTTTCTGCAAAACCACAAGATGTGCATGCAAATGGTGCTTTTGGCAGAAAGCGCACGTGGATTTCTACCAAACGACGTGCTAACCATGCCGATGCTGCTCTTTTTAGCACCCGCGCACGGATTTGTGCGAAAACGCGTTTTAAGCATGCACATGCATCTTTTGGTAGACGCGGATGAAGTTTTCTGCAAAACCACAAGATGTGCATGCAAATGGTGCTTTTGGCAGAACGCGCACGTGGATTTCTACCAAACGACGTGCTAAGCATGCCGATGCTGCTCTTTTTAGCACCCGCGCACGCATTTGTGCGAAAACGCGTTTTTAGCATGCACATGCATCTTTTGGTAGACGCGGATGAAGTTTTCTGCAAAACCACAAGATGTGCATGCAAATGGTGCTTTTTGCAGAACGCGCACATGGATTTCTACCAGACGACGTGCTAAGCATGCCGATGCTGCTCTTTTTAGCACCCGCGCACGGATTTGTGCGAAAACGCGTTTTAAGCATACACATGCATCTTTTGGTAGACGCGGATGAAGTTTTCTGCAAAACCACAAGATGTGCATGCAAATGGTGCTTTTGGCAGAACGCGCACGTGGATTTCTACCAAACGACGTGCTAAGCATGCCGATGCTGCTCTTTTTAGCACCCGCGCACGGATCTGTGCGAAAACGCGTTTTAAGCATGCACATGCATCTTTTGGTAGACGCGGATGAAGTTTTCTGCAAAACCAGAAGATGTGCATGCAAATGTTGCTTTTGGCAGAACGCGCACGTGGATTTCTACCAAACGACGTCCTAAGCATGCCGATGCTGCTCTTTTTAGCACCCGCGCACGGATTTGTGCGAAAACGCGTTTTAAGCATGCACATGCATCTTTTGGTGGACGCGGATGAAGTTTTCTGCAAAACCACAAGATGTGCATGCAAATGGTGCTTTTTGCAGAACGCGCACGTGGATTTCTACCAGACGACGTGCTAAGCATGCCGATGCTGCTCTTTTTAGCACCCGCGCACGGATTTGTGCGAAAACGCGTTTTAAGGATGCACATGCATCTTTTCGTAGACGCGGATGAAGTTTTCTGCAAAACCAGAAGATGTGCATGCAAATGGTGCTTTTTGCAGAACGCGCACGTGGATTTCTACCAAACGACGTGCTAAGCATGCCGATGCTGCTCTTTTTAGCACCCGCGCACGGATTTGTGCGAAAACGCGTTTTAAGCATGCACATGCATCTTTTGGTAGACGCGGATGAAGTTTTCTGCAAAACCACAAGATGTGCATGCAAATGGTGCTTTTGGCAGAACGCGCACGTGGATTTCTACCAAACGACGTGCTAAGCATGCCGATGCTGCTCTTTTTAGCACCCGCGCACGCATTTGTGCGAAAACGCGTTTTAAGCATGCACATGCATCTTTTGGTAGACGCGGATGAAGTTTTCTGTAAAACCACAAGATGTGCATGCAAATGGTGCTTTTTGCAGAACGCGCACGTGGATTTCTACCAAACGACGTGCTAAGCATGCCGATGCTGCTCTTTTTAGCACCAGCGCACGCATTTGTGCGAAAACGCGTTTTAAGCATGCACATGCACCTTTTGGTGGACGCGGATAAAGTTTTCTGCAAAACCACAAGATGTGCATGCAAATGGTGCTTTTTGCAGAACGCGCACGTGGATTTCTACCAGACGACGTGCTAAGCATGCCGATGCTGCTCTTTTTAGCACCCGCGCACGGATTTGTGCGAAAACGCGTTTTAAGGATGCACATGCATCTTTTGGTAGACGCGGATGAAGTTTTCTGCAAAACCAGAAGATGTGCATGCAAATGGTGCTTTTGGCAGAACGCGCACGTGGATTTCTACCAAACGACGTGCTAACCATGCCGATGCTGCTCTTTTTAGCACCCGCGCACGGATTTGTGCGAAAACGCGTTTTAAGCATGCACATGCATCTTTTGGTAGACGCGGATGAAGTTTTCTGCAAAACCAGAAGATGTGCATGCAAATGTTGCTTTTGGCAGAACGCGCACGTGGATTTCTACCAAACGACGTCCTAAGCATGCCGATGCTGCTCTTTTTAGCACCCGCGCACGGATTTGTGCGAAAACGCGTTTTAAGCATGCACATGCATCTTTTGGTGGACGCGGATGAAGTTTTCTGCAAAACCACAAGATGTGCATGCAAATGGTGCTTTTTGCAGAACGCGCACGTGGATTTCTACCAAACGACGTGCTAAGCATGCCGATGCTGCTCTTTTTAGCACCCGCGCACGGATTTGTGCGAAAACGCGTTTTAAGCATGCACATGCATCTTTTGGTAGACGCGGATGAAGTTTTCTGCAAAACCACAAGATGTGCATGCAAATGGTGCTTTTGGCAGAACGCGCACGTGGATTTCTACCAAACGACGTGCTAAGCATGCCGATGCTGCTCTTTTTAGCACCCGCGCACGCATTTGTGCGAAAACGCGTTTTAAGCATGCACATGCATCTTTTGGTAGACGCGGATGAAGTTTTCTGTAAAACCACAAGATGTGCATGCAAATGGTGCTTTTTGCAGAACGCGCACGTGGATTTCTACCAAACGACGTGCTAAGCATGCCGATGCTGCTCTTTTTAGCACCAGCGCACGCATTTGTGCGAAAACGCGTTTTAAGCATGCACATGCATCTTTTGGTGGACGCGGATAAAGTTTTCTGCAAAACCACAAGATGTGCATGCAAATGGTGCTTTTTGCAGAACGCGCACGTGGATTTCTACCAGACGACGTGCTAAGCATGCCGATGCTGCTCTTTTTAGCACCCGCGCACGGATTTGTGCGAAAACGCGTTTTAAGGATGCACATGCATCTTTTGGTAGACGCGGATGAAGTTTTCTGCAAAACCAGAAGATGTGCATGCAAATGGTGCTTTTGGCAGAACGCGCACGTGGATTTCTACCAAACGACGTGCTAAGCATGCCGATGCTGCTCTTTTTAGCACCCGCGCACGGATTTGTGCGAAAACGCGTTTTAAGCATGCACATGCATCTTTTGGTAGACGCGGATGAAGTTTTCTGCAAAACCACAAGATGTGCATGCAAATGGTGCTTTTGGCAGAACGCGCACGTGGATTTCTACCAAACGACGTGCTAAGCATGCCGATGCTGCTCTTTTTAGCACCCGCGCACGCATTTGTGCGAAAACGCGTTTTAAGCATGCACATGCATCTTTTGGTAGACGCGGATGAAGTTTTCTGTAAAACCACGAGATGTGCATGCAAATGGTGCTTTTTGCAGAACGCGCACGTGGATTTCTACCAAACGACGTGCTAAGCATGCCGATGCTGCTCTTTTTAGCACCCGCGCACGCATTTGTGCGAAAACGCGTTTTAAGCATGCACATGCATCTTTTGGTAGACGCGGATGAAGTTTTCTGCAAAACCACAAGATGTGCATGCAAATGGTGCTTTTTGCAGAACGCGCACGTGGATTTCTACCAAACGACGTGCTAAGCATGCCGATGCTGCTCTTTTTAGCACCCGCGCACGGATTTGTGAGAAAACGCGTTTTAAGCATGCACATGCATCTTTTGGTAGACGCGGATGAAGTTTTCTGCAAAACCACAAGATGTGCATGCAAATGGTGCTTTTGGCAGAACGCGCACGTGGATTTCTACCAAACGACGTGCTAAGCATGCCGATGCTGCTCTTTTTAGCACACGCGCACGGATTTGTGCGAAAACGCGTTTTAAGCATGCACATGCATCTTTTGGTAGACGCGGATGAAGTTTTCCGCAAAACCACAAGATGTGCATGCAAATGGTGCTTTTGGCAGAACGCGTACGTGGATTTCTACCAAACGACGTACTAAGCATGCCGATGCTGCTCTTTTTAACACCCGCGCACGGATTTGTGCAAAAACGCGTTTTAAGCATACACATGCATCTTTTGGTAGACGCGGATGAAGTTTTCTGCAAAACCACAAGATGTGCATGCAAATGGTGCTTTTGGCAGAACGCGCACGTGGATTTCTATCAAACGACGTGCTAAGCATGCCGATGCTGCTCTTTTTAGCACCCGCGCACGGATTTGTGCGAAAACGCGTTTTAAGCATGCACATGCATCTTTTGGTAGACGCGGATGAAGTTTTCTGCAAAACCAGAAGATGTGCATGCAAATGGTGCTTTTGGCAGAACGCGCACGTGGATTTCTACCAAACGACGTGCTAAGCATGCCGATGCTGCTCTTTTTAGCACCCGCGCACGGATTTGTGCGAAAACGCGTTTTAAGCATGCACATGCATCTTTTGGTAGACGCGGATGAAGTTTTCTGCAAAACCACAAGATGTACATGCGAATGGTGCTTTTGGCAGAACGCGCACGTGGATTTCTACCAAACGACGTGCTAAGCATGCCGATGCTGCTCTTTTTAGCACCCGCGCACGCATTTGTGCGAAAACGCGTTTTAAGCATGCACATGCATCTTTTGGTAGACGCGGATGAAGTTTTCTGCAAAACCACAATATGTGCATGCAAATGGTGCTTTTTGCAGAACGCGCACGTGGATTTCTACCAAACGGCGTGCTAAGCATGCCGATGCTGCTCTTTTTAGCACCCGCGCACGCATTTGTGCGAAAATGCGTTTTAAGCATGCACATGCATCTTTTGGTAGACGCGGATGAAGTTTTCTGCAAAACCACAAGATGTGCATGCAAATGGTGCTTTTTGCAGAACGCGCACGTGGATTTCTACCAAACGACGTGCTAAGCTTGCCGATGCTGCTCTTTTTAGCACCCGCGCACGGATTTGTGCGAAAACGCGTTTTAAGCATGCACATGCATCTTTTGGTAGACGCGGATGAAGTTTTCTGCAAAACCACAAGATGTGCATGCAAATGGTGCTTTTGGCAGAAAGCGCACGTGGATTTCTACCAAACGACGTGCTAACCATGCCGATGCTGCTCTTTTTAGCACCCGCGCACGGATTTGTGCGAAAACGCGTTTTAAGCATGCACATGCATCTTTTGGTAGACGCGGATGAAGTTTTCTGCAAAACCACAAGATGTGCATGCAAATGGTGCTTTTGGCAGAACGCGCACGTGGATTTCTACCAAACGACGTGCTAAGCATGCCGATGCTGCTCTTTTTAGCACCCGCGCACGCATTTGTGCGAAAACGCGTTTTTAGCATGCACATGCATCTTTTGGTAGACGCGGATGAAGTTTTCTGCAAAACCACAAGATGTGCATGCAAATGGTGCTTTTTGCAGAACGCGCACATGGATTTCTACCAGACGACGTGCTAAGCATGCCGATGCTGCTCTTTTTAGCACCCGCGCACGGATTTGTGCGAAAACGCGTTTTAAGCATACACATGCATCTTTTGGTAGACGCGGATGAAGTTTTCTGCAAAACCACAAGATGTGCATGCAAATGGTGCTTTTGGCAGAACGCGCACGTGGATTTCTACCAAACGACGTGCTAAGCATGCCGATGCTGCTCTTTTTAGCACCCGCGCACGGATCTGTGCGAAAACGCGTTTTAAGCATGCACATGCATCTTTTGGTAGACGCGGATGAAGTTTTCTGCAAAACCAGAAGATGTGCATGCAAATGTTGCTTTTGGCAGAACGCGCACGTGGATTTCTACCAAACGACGTCCTAAGCATGCCGATGCTGCTCTTTTTAGCACCCGCGCACGGATTTGTGCGAAAACGCGTTTTAAGCATGCACATGCATCTTTTGGTGGACGCGGATGAAGTTTTCTGCAAAACCACAAGATGTGCATGCAAATGGTGCTTTTTGCAGAACGCGCACGTGGATTTCTACCAGACGACGTGCTAAGCATGCCGATGCTGCTCTTTTTAGCACCCGCGCACGGATTTGTGCGAAAACGCGTTTTAAGGATGCACATGCATCTTTTCGTAGACGCGGATGAAGTTTTCTGCAAAACCAGAAGATGTGCATGCAAATGGTGCTTTTTGCAGAACGCGCACGTGGATTTCTACCAAACGACGTGCTAAGCATGCCGATGCTGCTCTTTTTAGCACCCGCGCACGGATTTGTGCGAAAACGCGTTTTAAGCATGCACATGCATCTTTTGGTAGACGCGGATGAAGTTTTCTGCAAAACCACAAGATGTGCATGCAAATGGTGCTTTTGGCAGAACGCGCACGTGGATTTCTACCAAACGACGTGCTAAGCATGCCGATGCTGCTCTTTTTAGCACCCGCGCACGCATTTGTGCGAAAACGCGTTTTAAGCATGCACATGCATCTTTTGGTAGACGCGGATGAAGTTTTCTGTAAAACCACAAGATGTGCATGCAAATGGTGCTTTTTGCAGAACGCGCACGTGGATTTCTACCAAACGACGTGCTAAGCATGCCGATGCTGCTCTTTTTAGCACCAGCGCACGCATTTGTGCGAAAACGCGTTTTAAGCATGCACATGCACCTTTTGGTGGACGCGGATAAAGTTTTCTGCAAAACCACAAGATGTGCATGCAAATGGTGCTTTTTGCAGAACGCGCACGTGGATTTCTACCAGACGACGTGCTAAGCATGCCGATGCTGCTCTTTTTAGCACCCGCGCACGGATTTGTGCGAAAACGCGTTTTAAGGATGCACATGCATCTTTTGGTAGACGCGGATGAAGTTTTCTGCAAAACCAGAAGATGTGCATGCAAATGGTGCTTTTGGCAGAACGCGCACGTGGATTTCTACCAAACGACGTGCTAACCATGCCGATGCTGCTCTTTTTAGCACCCGCGCACGGATTTGTGCGAAAACGCGTTTTAAGCATGCACATGCATCTTTTGGTAGACGCGGATGAAGTTTTCTGCAAAACCAGAAGATGTGCATGCAAATGTTGCTTTTGGCAGAACGCGCACGTGGATTTCTACCAAACGACGTCCTAAGCATGCCGATGCTGCTCTTTTTAGCACCCGCGCACGGATTTGTGCGAAAACGCGTTTTAAGCATGCACATGCATCTTTTGGTGGACGCGGATGAAGTTTTCTGCAAAACCACAAGATGTGCATGCAAATGGTGCTTTTTGCAGAACGCGCACGTGGATTTCTACCAAACGACGTGCTAAGCATGCCGATGCTGCTCTTTTTAGCACCCGCGCACGGATTTGTGCGAAAACGCGTTTTAAGCATGCACATGCATCTTTTGGTAGACGCGGATGAAGTTTTCTGCAAAACCACAAGATGTGCATGCAAATGGTGCTTTTGGCAGAACGCGCACGTGGATTTCTACCAAACGACGTGCTAAGCATGCCGATGCTGCTCTTTTTAGCACCCGCGCACGCATTTGTGCGAAAACGCGTTTTAAGCATGCACATGCATCTTTTGGTAGACGCGGATGAAGTTTTCTGTAAAACCACAAGATGTGCATGCAAATGGTGCTTTTTGCAGAACGCGCACGTGGATTTCTACCAAACGACGTGCTAAGCATGCCGATGCTGCTCTTTTTAGCACCAGCGCACGCATTTGTGCGAAAACGCGTTTTAAGCATGCACATGCATCTTTTGGTGGACGCGGATAAAGTTTTCTGCAAAACCACAAGATGTGCATGCAAATGGTGCTTTTTGCAGAACGCGCACGTGGATTTCTACCAGACGACGTGCTAAGCATGCCGATGCTGCTCTTTTTAGCACCCGCGCACGGATTTGTGCGAAAACGCGTTTTAAGGATGCACATGCATCTTTTGGTAGACGCGGATGAAGTTTTCTGCAAAACCAGAAGATGTGCATGCAAATGGTGCTTTTGGCAGAACGCGCACGTGGATTTCTACCAAACGACGTGCTAAGCATGCCGATGCTGCTCTTTTTAGCACCCGCGCACGGATTTGTGCGAAAACGCGTTTTAAGCATGCACATGCATCTTTTGGTAGACGCGGATGAAGTTTTCTGCAAAACCACAAGATGTGCATGCAAATGGTGCTTTTGGCAGAACGCGCACGTGGATTTCTACCAAACGACGTGCTAAGCATGCCGATGCTGCTCTTTTTAGCACCCGCGCACGCATTTGTGCGAAAACGCGTTTTAAGCATGCACATGCATCTTTTGGTAGACGCGGATGAAGTTTTCTGTAAAACCACGAGATGTGCATGCAAATGGTGCTTTTTGCAGAACGCGCACGTGGATTTCTACCAAACGACGTGCTAAGCATGCCGATGCTGCTCTTTTTAGCACCCGCGCACGCATTTGTGCGAAAACGCGTTTTAAGCATGCACATGCATCTTTTGGTAGACGCGGATGAAGTTTTCTGCAAAACCACAAGATGTGCATGCAAATGGTGCTTTTTGCAGAACGCGCACGTGGATTTCTACCAAACGACGTGCTAAGCATGCCGATGCTGCTCTTTTTAGCACCCGCGCACGGATTTGTGAGAAAACGCGTTTTAAGCATGCACATGCATCTTTTGGTAGACGCGGATGAAGTTTTCTGCAAAACCACAAGATGTGCATGCAAATGGTGCTTTTGGCAGAACGCGCACGTGGATTTCTACCAAACGACATGCTAAGCATGCCGATGCTGCTCTTTTTAGCACACGCGCACGGATTTGTGCGAAAACGCGTTTTAAGCATGCACATGCATCTTTTGGTAGACGCGGATGAAGTTTTCCGCAAAACCACAAGATGTGCATGCAAATGGTGCTTTTGGCAGAACGCGTACGTGGATTTCTACCAAACGACGTACTAAGCATGCCGATGCTGCTCTTTTTAGCACCCGCGCACGGATTTGTGCAAAAACGCGTTTTAAGCATACACATGCATCTTTTGGTAGACGCGGATGAAGTTTTCTGCAAAACCACAAGATGTGCATGCAAATGGTGCTTTTGGCAGAACGCGCACGTGGATTTCTACCAAACGACGTGCTAAGCATGCCGATGCTGCTCTTTTTAGCACCCGCGCACGGATTTGTGCGAAAACGCGTTTTAAGCATGCACATGCATCTTTTGGTAGACGCGGATGAAGTTTTCTGCAAAACCAGAAGATGTGCATGCAAATGGTGCTTTTGGCAGAACGCGCACGTGGATTTCTACCAAACGACGTGCTAAGCATGCCGATGCTGCTCTTTTTAGCACCCGCGCACGGATTTGTGCGAAAACGCGTTTTAAGCATGCACATGCATCTTTTGGTAGACGCGGATGAAGTTTTCTGCAAAACCACAAGATGTACATGCGAATGGTGCTTTTGGCAGAACGCGCACGTGGATTTCTACCAAACGACGTGCTAAGCATGCCGATGCTGCTCTTTTTAGCACCCGCGCACGCATTTGTGCGAAAACGCGTTTTAAGCATGCACATGCATCTTTTGGTAGACGCGGATGAAGTTTTCTGCAAAACCACATTATGTGCATGCAAATGGTGCTTTTTGCAGAACGCGCACGTGGATTTCTACCAAACGGCGTGCTAAGCATGCCGATGCTGCTCTTTTTAGCACCCGCGCACGCATTTGTGCGAAAATGCGTTTTAAGCATGCACATGCATCTTTTGGTAGACGCGGATGAAGTTTTCTGCAAAACCACAAGATGTGCATCCAAATGGTGCTTTTTGCAGAACGCGCACGTGGATTTCTACCAAACGACGTGCTAAGCTTGCCGATGCTGCTCTTTTTAGCACCCGCGCACGGATTTGTGCGAAAACGCGTTTTAAGCATGCACATGCATCTTTTGGTAGACGCGGATGAAGTTTTCTGCAAAACCACAAGATGTGCATGCAAATGGTGCTTTTGGCAGAACGCGCACGTGGATTTCTACCAAACGACGTGCTAACCATGCCGATGCTGCTCTTTTTAGCACCCGCGCACGGATTTGTGCGAAAACGCGTTTTAAGCATGCACATGCATCTTTTGGTAGACGCGGATGAAGTTTTCTACAAAACCACAAGATGTGCATGCAAATGGTGCTTTTGGCAGAACGCGCACGTGGATTTCTACCAAACGACGTGCTAAGCATGCCGATGCTGCTCTTTTTAGCACCCGCGCACGCATTTGTGCGAAAACGCGTTTTTAGCATGCACATGCATCTTTTGGTAGACGCGGATGAAGTTTTCTGCAAAACCACAAGATGTGCATGCAAATGGTGCTTTTTGCAGAACGCGCACATGGATTTCTACCAGACGACGTGCTAAGCATGCCGATGCTGCTCTTTTTAGCACCCGCGCACGGATTTGTGCGAAAACGCGTTTTAAGCATCTTTTGGTAGACGCGGATGAAGTTTTCTGCAAAACCACAAGATGTGCATGCAAATGGTGCTTTTGGCAGAACGCGCACGTGGATTTCTACCAAACGACGTGCTAAGCATGCCGATGCTGCTCTTTTTAGCACCCGCGCACGGATCTGTGCGAAAACGCGTTTTAAGCATGCACATGCATCTTTTGGTAGACGCGGATGAAGTTTTCTGCAAAACCAGAAGATGTGCATGCAAATGTTGCTTTTGGCAGAACGCGCACGTGGATTTCTACCAAACGACGTCCTAAGCATGCCGATGCTGCTCTTTTTAGCACCCGCGCACGGATTTGTGCGAAAACGCGTTTTAAGCATGCACATGCATCTTTTGGTAGACGCGGATGAAGTTTTCTGCAAAACCACAAGATGTGCATGCAAATGGTGCTTTTGGCAGAACGCGCACGTGGATTTCTACCAAACGACGTGCTAAGCATGCCGATGCTGCTCTTTTTAGCACCCGCGCACGCATTTGTGCGAAAACGTGTTTTAAGCATGCACATGCATCTTTTGGTAGACGCGGATGAAGTTTTCTGCAAAACCACAAGATGTGCATGCAAATGGTGCTTTTTGCAGAACGCGCACGTGGATTTCTACCAAACGGCGTGCTAAGCATGCCGATGCTGCTCTTTTTAGCACCCGCGCACGCATTTGTGCGAAAACGCGTTTTAAGCATGCACATGCATCTTTTGGTAGACGCGGATGAAGTTTTCTGCAAAACCACAAGATGTGCATGCGAATGGTGCTTTTTGCAGAACGCGCACGTGGATTTCTACCAAACGACGTGCTAAGCTTGCCGATGCTGCTCTTTTTAGCACCCGCGCACGGATTTGTGCGAAAACGCGTTTTAAGCCTGCACATGCATCTTTTGGTAGACGCGGATGAAGTTTTCTGCAAAACCACAAGATGTGCATGCAAATGGTGCTTTTGGCAGAACGCGCACGTGGATTTCTACCAAACGACGTCCTAAGCATGCCGATTCTGCTCTTTTTAGCACCCGCGCACGCATTTGTGCGAAAACGCGTTTTAAGCATGCACATGCATCTTTTGGTAGACGCGGATGAAGTTTTCTGCAAAACCACAAGATGTGCATGCAAATGGTTCTTTTCGCAGAACGCGCACGTGGATTTCTACAAACGACGTGCTAAGCATGCCGATGCTGCTCTTTTTAGCACCCGCGCACGGATTTGTGCGAAAACGCGTTTTAAGCATGCACATGCATCTTTTGGTAGACGCGGATGAAGTTTTCTGCAAAACCACAAGATGTGCATGCAAATGGTGCTTTTGGCAGAACGCGCACGTGGATTTCTACCAAACGACGTGCTAAGCATGCCGATGCTGCTCTTTTTAGCACCCGCGCATGCATTTGTGCGAAAACGCGTTTTAAGCATGCACATGCATCTTTTGGTAGACGCGGATGAAGTTTTCTGTAAAACCACAAGATGTGCATGCAAATGGTGCTTTTTGCAGAACGCGCACGTGGATTTCTACCAAACGACGCGCTAAGCATGCCGATGCTGCTCTTTTTAGCACCCGCGCACGCATTTGTGCGAAAACGCGTTTTAAGCATGCACATGCATCTTTTTTTGGACGCGGATGAAGTTTTCTGCAAAACCACAAGATGTGCGTGCAAATGGTGCTTTTTGCAGAACGCGCACGTGGATTTCTACCAAACGACGTGCTAAGCATGCCGATGCTGCTCTTTTTAGCACCCGCGCACGCATTTGTGCGAAAACGCGTTTTAAGCATGCACATGCATCTTTTGGTAGACGCGGATGAAGTTTTCTGCAAAACCACAAGATGTGCATGCAAATGGTGCTTTTGGCAGAACGCGCACGTGGATTTCTACCAAACGACGTGCTAAGCATGCCGATGCTGCTCTTTTTAGCACACGCGCACGGATTTGTGCGAAAACGCGTTTTAAGCATGCACATGCATCTTTTGGTAGACGCGGATGAAGTTTTCCGCAAAACCACAAGATGTGCATGCAAATGGTGCTTTTGGCAGAACGCGTACGTGGATTTCTACCAAACGACGTACTAAGCATGCCGATGCTGCTCTTTTTAGCACCCGCGCACGGATTTGTGCAAAAACGCGTTTTAAGCATACACATGCATCTTTTGGTAGACGCGGATGAAGTTTTCTGCAAAACCACAAGATGTGCATGCAAATGGTGCTTTTGGCAGAACGCGCACGTGGATTTCTACCAAACGACGTGCTAAGCATGCCGATGCTGCTCTTTTTAGCACCCGCGCACGGATTTGTGCGAAAACGCGTTTTAAGCATGCACATGCATCTTTTGGTAGACGCGGATGAAGTTTTCTGCAAAACCAGAAGATGTGCATGCAAATGGTGCTTTTGGCAGAACGCGCACGTGGATTTCTACCAAACGACGTGCTAAGCATGCCGATGCTGCTCTTTTTAGCACCCGCGCACGGATTTGTGCGAAAACGCGTTTTAAGCATGCACATGCATCTTTTGGTAGACGCGGATGAAGTTTTCTGCAAAACCACAAGATGTACATGCGAATGGTGCTTTTGGCAGAACGCGCACGTGGATTTCTACCAAACGACGTGCTAAGCATGCCGATGCTGCTCTTTTTAGCACCCGCGCACGCATTTGTGCGAAAACGCGTTTTAAGCATGCACATGCATCTTTTGGTAGACGCGGATGAAGTTTTCTGCAAAACCACAATATGTGCATGCAAATGGTGCTTTTTGCAGAACGCGCACGTGGATTTCTACCAAACGGCGTGCTAAGCATGCCGATGCTGCTCTTTTTAGCACCCGCGCACGCATTTGTGCGAAAATGCGTTTTAAGCATGCACATGCATCTTTTGGTAGACGCGGATGAAGTTTTCTGCAAAACCACAAGATGTGCATCCAAATGGTGCTTTTTGCAGAACGCGCACGTGGATTTCTACCAAACGACGTGCTAAGCTTGCCGATGCTGCTCTTTTTAGCACCCGCGCACGGATTTGTGCGAAAACGCGTTTTAAGCATGCACATGCATCTTTTGGTAGACGCGGATGAAGTTTTCTGCAAAACCACAAGATGTGCATGCAAATGGTGCTTTTGGCAGAACGCGCACGTGGATTTCTACCAAACGACGTGCTAACCATGCCGATGCTGCTCTTTTTAGCACCCGCGCACGGATTTGTGCGAAAACGCGTTTTAAGCATGCACATGCATCTTTTGGTAGACGCGGATGAAGTTTTCTACAAAACCACAAGATGTGCATGCAAATGGTGCTTTTGGCAGAACGCGCACGTGGATTTCTACCAAACGACGTGCTAAGCATGCCGATGCTGCTCTTTTTAGCACCCGCGCACGCATTTGTGCGAAAACGCGTTTTTAGCATGCACATGCATCTTTTGGTAGACGCGGATGAAGTTTTCTGCAAAACCACAAGATGTGCATGCAAATGGTGCTTTTTGCAGAACGCGCACATGGATTTCTACCAGACGACGTGCTAAGCATGCCGATGCTGCTCTTTTTAGCACCCGCGCACGGATTTGTGCGAAAACGCGTTTTAAGCATCTTTTGGTAGACGCGGATGAAGTTTTCTGCAAAACCACAAGATGTGCATGCAAATGGTGCTTTTGGCAGAACGCGCACGTGGATTTCTACCAAACGACGTGCTAAGCATGCCGATGCTGCTCTTTTTAGCACCCGCGCACGGATCTGTGCGAAAACGCGTTTTAAGCATGCACATGCATCTTTTGGTAGACGCGGATGAAGTTTTCTGCAAAACCAGAAGATGTGCATGCAAATGTTGCTTTTGGCAGAACGCGCACGTGGATTTCTACCAAACGACGTCCTAAGCATGCCGATGCTGCTCTTTTTAGCACCCGCGCACGGATTTGTGCGAAAACGCGTTTTAAGCATGCACATGCATCTTTTGGTAGACGCGGATGAAGTTTTCTGCAAAACCACAAGATGTGCATGCAAATGGTGCTTTTGGCAGAACGCGCACGTGGATTTCTACCAAACGACGTGCTAAGCATGCCGATGCTGCTCTTTTTAGCACCCGCGCACGCATTTGTGCGAAAACGTGTTTTAAGCATGCACATGCATCTTTTGGTAGACGCGGATGAAGTTTTCTGCAAAACCACAAGATGTGCATGCAAATGGTGCTTTTTGCAGAACGCGCACGTGGATTTCTACCAAACGGCGTGCTAAGCATGGCGATGCTGCTCTTTTTAGCACCCGCGCACGCATTTGTGCGAAAACGCGTTTTAAGCATGCACATGCATCTTTTGGTAGACGCGGATGAAGTTTTCTGCAAAACCACAAGATGTGCATGCGAATGGTGCTTTTTGCAGAACGCGCACGTGGATTTCTACCAAACGACGTGCTAAGCTTGCCGATGCTGCTCTTTTTAGCACCCGCGCACGGATTTGTGCGAAAACGCGTTTTAAGCATGCACATGCATCTTTTGGTAGACGCGGATGAAGTTTTCTGCAAAACCACAAGATGTGCATGCAAATGGTGCTTTTGGCAGAACGCGCACGTGGATTTCTACCAAACGACGTGCTAAGCATGCCGATGCTGCTCTTTTTAGCACCCGCGCACGCATTTGTGCGAAAACGCGTTTTAAGCATGCACATGCATCTTTTGGTAGACGCGGATGAAGTTTTCTGTAAAACCACGAGATGTGCATGCAAATGGTGCTTTTTGCAGAACGCGCACGTGGATTTCTACCAAACGACGTGCTAAGCATGCCGATGCTGCTCTTTTTAGCACCCGCGCACGCATTTGTGCGAAAACTCGTTTTAAGCATGCACATGCATCTTTTTTTGGACGCGGATGAAGTTTTCTGCAAAACCACAAGATGTGCGTGCAAATGGTGCTTTTTGCAGAACGCGCACGTGGATTTCTACCAAACGACGTGCTAAGCATGCCGATGCTGCTCTTTTTAGCACCCGCGCACGCATTTGTGCGAAAACGCGTTTTAAGCATGCACATGCATCTTTTGGTAGACGCGGATGAAGTTTTCTGCAAAACCACAAGATGTGCATGCAAATGGTGCTTTTGGCAGAACGCGCACGTGGATTTCTACCAAACGACGTGCTAAGCATGCCGATGCTGCTCTTTTTAGCACACGCGCACGGATTTGTGCGAAAACGCGTTTTAAGCATGCACATGCATCTTTTGGTAGACGCGGATGAAGTTTTCCGCAAAACCACAAGATGTGCATGCAAATGGTGCTTTTGGCAGAACGCGTACGTGGATTTCTACCAAACGACGTACTAAGCATGCCGATGCTGCTCTTTTTAGCACCCGCGCACGGATTTGTGCAAAAACGCGTTTTAAGCATACACATGCATCTTTTGGTAGACGCGGATGAAGTTTTCTGCAAAACCACAAGATGTGCATGCAAATGGTGCTTTTGGCAGAACGCGCACGTGGATTTCTACCAAACGACGTGCTAAGCATGCCGATGCTGCTCTTTTTAGCACCCGCGCACGGATTTGTGCGAAAACGCGTTTTAAGCATGCACATGCATCTTTTGGTAGACGCGGATGAAGTTTTCTGCAAAACCAGAAGATGTGCATGCAAATGGTGCTTTTGGCAGAACGCGCACGTGGATTTCTACCAAACGACGTGCTAAGCATGCCGATGCTGCTCTTTTTAGCACCCGCGCACGGATTTGTGCGAAAACGCGTTTTAAGCATGCACATGCATCTTTTGGTAGACGCGGATGAAGTTTTCTGCAAAACCACAAGATGTACATGCGAATGGTGCTTTTGGCAGAACGCGCACGTGGATTTCTACCAAACGACGTGCTAAGCATGCCGATGCTGCTCTTTTTAGCACCCGCGCACGCATTTGTGCGAAAACGCGTTTTAAGCATGCACATGCATCTTTTGGTAGACGCGGATGAAGTTTTCTGCAAAACCACAATATGTGCATGCAAATGGTGCTTTTTGCAGAACGCGCACGTGGATTTCTACCAAACGGCGTGCTAAGCATGCCGATGCTGCTCTTTTTAGCACCCGCGCACGCATTTGTGCGAAAATGCGTTTTAAGCATGCACATGCATCTTTTGGTAGACGCGGATGAAGTTTTCTGCAAAACCACAAGATGTGCATCCAAATGGTGCTTTTTGCAGAACGCGCACGTGGATTTCTACCAAACGACGTGCTAAGCTTGCCGATGCTGCTCTTTTTAGCACCCGCGCACGGATTTGTGCGAAAACGCGTTTTAAGCATGCACATGCATCTTTTGGTAGACGCGGATGAAGTTTTCTGCAAAACCACAAGATGTGCATGCAAATGGTGCTTTTGGCAGAACGCGCACGTGGATTTCTACCAAACGACGTGCTAACCATGCCGATGCTGCTCTTTTTAGCACCCGCGCACGGATTTGTGCGAAAACGCGTTTTAAGCATGCACATGCATCTTTTGGTAGACGCGGATGAAGTTTTCTACAAAACCACAAGATGTGCATGCAAATGGTGCTTTTGGCAGAACGCGCACGTGGATTTCTACCAAACGACGTGCTAAGCATGCCGATGCTGCTCTTTTTAGCACCCGCGCACGCATTTGTGCGAAAACGCGTTTTTAGCATGCACATGCATCTTTTGGTAGACGCGGATGAAGTTTTCTGCAAAACCACAAGATGTGCATGCAAATGGTGCTTTTTGCAGAACGCGCACATGGATTTCTACCAGACGACGTGCTAAGCATGCCGATGCTGCTCTTTTTAGCACCCGCGCACGGATTTGTGCGAAAACGCGTTTTAAGCATCTTTTGGTAGACGCGGATGAAGTTTTCTGCAAAACCACAAGATGTGCATGCAAATGGTGCTTTTGGCAGAACGCGCACGTGGATTTCTACCAAACGACGTGCTAAGCATGCCGATGCTGCTCTTTTTAGCACCCGCGCACGGATCTGTGCGAAAACGCGTTTTAAGCATGCACATGCATCTTTTGGTAGACGCGGATGAAGTTTTCTGCAAAACCAGAAGATGTGCATGCAAATGTTGCTTTTGGCAGAACGCGCACGTGGATTTCTACCAAACGACGTCCTAAGCATGCCGATGCTGCTCTTTTTAGCACCCGCGCACGGATTTGTGCGAAAACGCGTTTTAAGCATGCACATGCATCTTTTGGTAGACGCGGATGAAGTTTTCTGCAAAACCACAAGATGTGCATGCAAATGGTGCTTTTGGCAGAACGCGCACGTGGATTTCTACCAAACGACGTGCTAAGCATGCCGATGCTGCTCTTTTTAGCACCCGCGCACGCATTTGTGCGAAAACGTGTTTTAAGCATGCACATGCATCTTTTGGTAGACGCGGATGAAGTTTTCTGCAAAACCACAAGATGTGCATGCAAATGGTGCTTTTTGCAGAACGCGCACGTGGATTTCTACCAAACGGCGTGCTAAGCATGGCGATGCTGCTCTTTTTAGCACCCGCGCACGCATTTGTGCGAAAACGCGTTTTAAGCATGCACATGCATCTTTTGGTAGACGCGGATGAAGTTTTCTGCAAAACCACAAGATGTGCATGCGAATGGTGCTTTTTGCAGAACGCGCACGTGGATTTCTACCAAACGACGTGCTAAGCTTGCCGATGCTGCTCTTTTTAGCACCCGCGCACGGATTTGTGCGAAAACGCGTTTTAAGCATGCACATGCATCTTTTGGTAGACGCGGATGAAGTTTTCTGCAAAACCACAAGATGTGCATGCAAATGGTGCTTTTGGCAGAACGCGCACGTGGATTTCTACCAAACGACGTGCTAAGCATGCCGATGCTGCTCTTTTTAGCACCCGCGCACGCATTTGTGCGAAAACGCGTTTTAAGCATGCACATGCATCTTTTGGTAGACGCGGATGAAGTTTTCTGTAAAACCACGAGATGTGCATGCAAATGGTGCTTTTTGCAGAACGCGCACGTGGATTTCTACCAAACGACGTGCTAAGCATGCCGATGCTGCTCTTTTTAGCACCCGCGCACGCATTTGTGCGAAAACTCGTTTTAAGCATGCACATGCATCTTTTGGTAGACGCGGATGAAGTTTTCTGCAAAACCACAAGATGTGCATGCAAATGGTGCTTTTTGCAGAACGCGCACGTGGATTTCTACCAAACGACGTGCTAAGCATGCCGATGCTGCTCTTTTTAGCACCCGCGCACGGATTTGTGCGAAAACGCGTTTTAAGCATGCACATGCATCTTTTGGTAGACGCGGATGAAGTTTTCTGCAAAACCACAAGATGTGCATGCAAATGGTGCTTTTGGCAGAACGCGCACGTGGATTTCTACCAAACGACGTGCTAAGCATGCCGATGCTGCTCTTTTTAGCACACGCGCACGGATTTGTGCGAAAACGCGTTTTAAGCATGCACATGCATCTTTTGGTAGACGCGGATGAAGTTTTCCGCAAAACCACAAGATGTGCATGCAAATGGTGCTTTTGGCAGAACGCGTACGTGGATTTCTACCAAACGACGTACTAAGCATGCCGATGCTGCTCTTTTTAACACCCGCGCACGGATTTGTGCAAAAACGCGTTTTAAGCATACACATGCATCTTTTGGTAGACGCGGATGAAGTTTTCTGCAAAACCACAAGATGTGCATGCAAATGGTGCTTTTGGCAGAACGCGCACGTGGATTTCTATCAAACGACGTGCTAAGCATGCCGATGCTGCTCTTTTTAGCACCCGCGCACGGATTTGTGCGAAAACGCGTTTTAAGCATGCACATGCATCTTTTGGTAGACGCGGATGAAGTTTTCTGCAAAACCAGAAGATGTGCATGCAAATGGTGCTTTTGGCAGAACGCGCACGTGGATTTCTACCAAACGACGTGCTAAGCATGCCGATGCTGCTCTTTTTAGCACCCGCGCACGGATTTGTGCGAAAACGCGTTTTAAGCATGCACATGCATCTTTTGGTAGACGCGGATGAAGTTTTCTGCAAAACCACAAGATGTACATGCGAATGGTGCTTTTGGCAGAACGCGCACGTGGATTTCTACCAAACGACGTGCTAAGCATGCCGATGCTGCTCTTTTTAGCACCCGCGCACGCATTTGTGCGAAAACGCGTTTTAAGCATGCACATGCATCTTTTGGTAGACGCGGATGAAGTTTTCTGCAAAACCACAATATGTGCATGCAAATGGTGCTTTTTGCAGAACGCGCACGTGGATTTCTACCAAACGGCGTGCTAAGCATGCCGATGCTGCTCTTTTTAGCACCCGCGCACGCATTTGTGCGAAAATGCGTTTTAAGCATGCACATGCATCTTTTGGTAGACGCGGATGAAGTTTTCTGCAAAACCACAAGATGTGCATGCAAATGGTGCTTTTTGCAGAACGCGCACGTGGATTTCTACCAAACGACGTGCTAAGCTTGCCGATGCTGCTCTTTTTAGCACCCGCGCACGGATTTGTGCGAAAACGCGTTTTAAGCATGCACATGCATCTTTTGGTAGACGCGGATGAAGTTTTCTGCAAAACCACAAGATGTGCATGCAAATGGTGCTTTTGGCAGAAAGCGCACGTGGATTTCTACCAAACGACGTGCTAACCATGCCGATGCTGCTCTTTTTAGCACCCGCGCACGGATTTGTGCGAAAACGCGTTTTAAGCATGCACATGCATCTTTTGGTAGACGCGGATGAAGTTTTCTGCAAAACCACAAGATGTGCATGCAAATGGTGCTTTTGGCAGAACGCGCACGTGGATTTCTACCAAACGACGTGCTAAGCATGCCGATGCTGCTCTTTTTAGCACCCGCGCACGCATTTGTGCGAAAACGCGTTTTTAGCATGCACATGCATCTTTTAGTAGACGCGGATGAAGTTTTCTGCAAAACCACAAGATGTGCATGCAAATGGTGCTTTTTGCAGAACGCGCACATGGATTTCTACCAGACGACGTGCTAAGCATGCCGATGCTGCTCTTTTTAGCACCCGCGCACGGATTTGTGCGAAAACGCGTTTTAAGCATACACATGCATCTTTTGGTAGACGCGGATGAAGTTTTCTGCAAAACCACAAGATGTGCATGCAAATGGTGCTTTTGGCAGAACGCGCACGTGGATTTCTACCAAACGACGTGCTAAGCATGCCGATGCTGCTCTTTTTAGCACCCGCGCACGGATCTGTGCGAAAACGCGTTTTAAGCATGCACATGCATCTTTTGGTAGACGCGGATGAAGTTTTCTGCAAAACCAGAAGATGTGCATGCAAATGTTGCTTTTGGCAGAACGCGCACGTGGATTTCTACCAAACGACGTCCTAAGCATGCCGATGCTGCTCTTTTTAGCACCCGCGCACGGATTTGTGCGAAAACGCGTTTTAAGCATGCACATGCATCTTTTGGTGGACGCGGATGAAGTTTTCTGCAAAACCACAAGATGTGCATGCAAATGGTGCTTTTTGCAGAACGCGCACGTGGATTTCTACCAGACGACGTGCTAAGCATGCCGATGCTGCTCTTTTTAGCACCCGCGCACGGATTTGTGCGAAAACGCGTTTTAAGGATGCACATGCATCTTTTCGTAGACGCGGATGAAGTTTTCTGCAAAACCAGAAGATGTGCATGCAAATGGTGCTTTTTGCAGAACGCGCACGTGGATTTCTACCAAACGACGTGCTAAGCATGCCGATGCTGCTCTTTTTAGCACCCGCGCACGGATTTGTGCGAAAACGCGTTTTAAGCATGCACATGCATCTTTTGGTAGACGCGGATGAAGTTTTCTGCAAAACCACAAGATGTGCATGCAAATGGTGCTTTTGGCAGAACGCGCACGTGGATTTCTACCAAACGACGTGCTAAGCATGCCGATGCTGCTCTTTTTAGCACCCGCGCACGCATTTGTGCGAAAACGCGTTTTAAGCATGCACATGCATCTTTTGGTAGACGCGGATGAAGTTTTCTGTAAAACCACAAGATGTGCATGCAAATGGTGCTTTTTGCAGAACGCGCACGTGGATTTCTACCAAACGACGTGCTAAGCATGCCGATGCTGCTCTTTTTAGCACCAGCGCACGCATTTGTGCGAAAACGCGTTTTAAGCATGCACATGCATCTTTTGGTGGACGCGGATAAAGTTTTCTGCAAAACCACAAGATGTGCATGCAAATGGTGCTTTTTGCAGAACGCGCACGTGGATTTCTACCAGACGACGTGCTAAGCATGCCGATGCTGCTCTTTTTAGCACCCGCGCACGGATTTGTGCGAAAACGCGTTTTAAGGATGCACATGCATCTTTTGGTAGACGCGGATGAAGTTTTCTGCAAAACCAGAAGATGTGCATGCAAATGGTGCTTTTGGCAGAACGCGCACGTGGATTTCTACCAAACGACGTGCTAACCATGCCGATGCTGCTCTTTTTAGCACCCGCGCACGGATTTGTGCGAAAACGCGTTTTAAGCATGCACATGCATCTTTTGGTAGACGCGGATGAAGTTTTCTGCAAAACCAGAAGATGTGCATGCAAATGTTGCTTTTGGCAGAACGCGCACGTGGATTTCTACCAAACGACGTCCTAAGCATGCCGATGCTGCTCTTTTTAGCACCCGCGCACGGATTTGTGCGAAAACGCGTTTTAAGCATGCACATGCATCTTTTGGTGGACGCGGATGAAGTTTTCTGCAAAACCACAAGATGTGCATGCAAATGGTGCTTTTTGCAGAACGCGCACGTGGATTTCTACCAGACGACGTGCTAAGCATGCCGATGCTGCTCTTTTTAGCACCCGCGCACGGATTTGTGCGAAAACGCGTTTTAAGGATGCACATGCATCTTTTCGTAGACGCGGATGAAGTTTTCTGCAAAACCAGAAGATGTGCATGCAAATGGTGCTTTTTGCAGAACGCGCACGTGGATTTCTACCAAACGACGTGCTAAGCATGCCGATGCTGCTCTTTTTAGCACCCGCGCACGGATTTGTGCGAAAACGCGTTTTAAGCATGCACATGCATCTTTTGGTAGACGCGGATGAAGTTTTCTGCAAAACCACAAGATGTGCATGCAAATGGTGCTTTTGGCAGAACGCGCACGTGGATTTCTACCAAACGACGTGCTAAGCATGCCGATGCTGCTCTTTTTAGCACCCGCGCACGCATTTGTGCGAAAACGCGTTTTAAGCATGCACATGCATCTTTTGGTAGACGCGGATGAAGTTTTCTGTAAAACCACAAGATGTGCATGCAAATGGTGCTTTTTGCAGAACGCGCACGTGGATTTCTACCAAACGACGTGCTAAGCATGCCGATGCTGCTCTTTTTAGCACCAGCGCACGCATTTGTGCGAAAACGCGTTTTAAGCATGCACATGCATCTTTTGGTGGACGCGGATAAAGTTTTCTGCAAAACCACAAGATGTGCATGCAAATGGTGCTTTTTGCAGAACGCGCACGTGGATTTCTACCAGACGACGTGCTAAGCATGCCGATGCTGCTCTTTTTAGCACCCGCGCACGGATTTGTGCGAAAACGCGTTTTAAGGATGCACATGCATCTTTTGGTAGACGCGGATGAAGTTTTCTGCAAAACCAGAAGATGTGCATGCAAATGGTGCTTTTGGCAGAACGCGCACGTGGATTTCTACCAAACGACGTGCTAAGCATGCCGATGCTGCTCTTTTTAGCACCCGCGCACGGATTTGTGCGAAAACGCGTTTTAAGCATGCACATGCATCTTTTGGTAGACGCGGATGAAGTTTTCTGCAAAACCACAAGATGTGCATGCAAATGGTGCTTTTGGCAGAACGCGCACGTGGATTTCTACCAAACGACGTGCTAAGCATGCCGATGCTGCTCTTTTTAGCACCCGCGCACGCATTTGTGCGAAAACGCGTTTTAAGCATGCACATGCATCTTTTGGTAGACGCGGATGAAGTTTTCTGTAAAACCACGAGATGTGCATGCAAATGGTGCTTTTTGCAGAACGCGCACGTGGATTTCTACCAAACGACGTGCTAAGCATGCCGATGCTGCTCTTTTTAGCACCCGCGCACGCATTTGTGCGAAAACGCGTTTTAAGCATGCACATGCATCTTTTGGTAGACGCGGATGAAGTTTTCTGCAAAACCACAAGATGTGCATGCAAATGGTGCTTTTTGCAGAACGCGCACGTGGATTTCTACCAAACGACGTGCTAAGCATGCCGATGCTGCTCTTTTTAGCACCCGCGCACGGATTTGTGAGAAAACGCGTTTTAAGCATGCACATGCATCTTTTGGTAGACGCGGATGAAGTTTTCTGCAAAACCACAAGATGTGCATGCAAATGGTGCTTTTGGCAGAACGCGCACGTGGATTTCTACCAAACGACGTGCTAAGCATGCCGATGCTGCTCTTTTTAGCACACGCGCACGGATTTGTGCGAAAACGCGTTTTAAGCATGCACATGCATCTTTTGGTAGACGCGGATGAAGTTTTCCGCAAAACCACAAGATGTGCATGCAAATGGTGCTTTTGGCAGAACGCGTACGTGGATTTCTACCAAACGACGTACTAAGCATGCCGATGCTGCTCTTTTTAGCACCCGCGCACGGATTTGTGCAAAAACGCGTTTTAAGCATACACATGCATCTTTTGGTAGACGCGGATGAAGTTTTCTGCAAAACCACAAGATGTGCATGCAAATGGTGCTTTTGGCAGAACGCGCACGTGGATTTCTACCAAACGACGTGCTAAGCATGCCGATGCTGCTCTTTTTAGCACCCGCGCACGGATTTGTGCGAAAACGCGTTTTAAGCATGCACATGCATCTTTTGGTAGACGCGGATGAAGTTTTCTGCAAAACCAGAAGATGTGCATGCAAATGGTGCTTTTGGCAGAACGCGCACGTGGATTTCTACCAAACGACGTGCTAAGCATGCCGATGCTGCTCTTTTTAGCACCCGCGCACGGATTTGTGCGAAAACGCGTTTTAAGCATGCACATGCATCTTTTGGTAGACGCGGATGAAGTTTTCTGCAAAACCACAAGATGTACATGCGAATGGTGCTTTTGGCAGAACGCGCACGTGGATTTCTACCAAACGACGTGCTAAGCATGCCGATGCTGCTCTTTTTAGCACCCGCGCACGCATTTGTGCGAAAACGCGTTTTAAGCATGCACATGCATCTTTTGGTAGACGCGGATGAAGTTTTCTGCAAAACCACAATATGTGCATGCAAATGGTGCTTTTTGCAGAACGCGCACGTGGATTTCTACCAAACGGCGTGCTAAGCATGCCGATGCTGCTCTTTTTAGCACCCGCGCACGCATTTGTGCGAAAATGCGTTTTAAGCATGCACATGCATCTTTTGGTAGACGCGGATGAAGTTTTCTGCAAAACCACAAGATGTGCATCCAAATGGTGCTTTTTGCAGAACGCGCACGTGGATTTCTACCAAACGACGTGCTAAGCTTGCCGATGCTGCTCTTTTTAGCACCCGCGCACGGATTTGTGCGAAAACGCGTTTTAAGCATGCACATGCATCTTTTGGTAGACGCGGATGAAGTTTTCTGCAAAACCACAAGATGTGCATGCAAATGGTGCTTTTGGCAGAACGCGCACGTGGATTTCTACCAAACGACGTGCTAACCATGCCGATGCTGCTCTTTTTAGCACCCGCGCACGGATTTGTGCGAAAACGCGTTTTAAGCATGCACATGCATCTTTTGGTAGACGCGGATGAAGTTTTCTACAAAACCACAAGATGTGCATGCAAATGGTGCTTTTGGCAGAACGCGCATGTGGATTTCTACCAAACGACGTGCTAAGCATGCCGATGCTGCTCTTTTTAGCACCCGCGCACGCATTTGCGCGAAAACGCGTTTTTAGCATGCACATGCATCTTTTGGTAGACGCGGATGAAGTTTTCTGCAAAACCACAAGATGTGCATGCAAATGGTGCTTTTTGCAGAACGCGCACATGGATTTCTACCAGACGACGTGCTAAGCATGCCGATGCTGCTCTTTTTAGCACCCGCGCACGGATTTGTGCGAAAACGCGTTTTAAGCATCTTTTGGTAGACGCGGATGAAGTTTTCTGCAAAACCACAAGATGTGCATGCAAATGGTGCTTTTGGCAGAACGCGCACGTGGATTTCTACCAAACGACGTGCTAAGCATGCCGATGCTGCTCTTTTTAGCACCCGCGCACGGATCTGTGCGAAAACGCGTTTTAAGCATGCACATGCATCTTTTGGTAGACGCGGATGAAGTTTTCTGCAAAACCAGAAGATGTGCATGCAAATGTTGCTTTTGGCAGAACGCGCACGTGGATTTCTACCAAACGACGTCCTAAGCATGCCGATGCTGCTCTTTTTAGCACCCGCGCACGGATTTGTGCGAAAACGCGTTTTAAGCATGCACATGCATCTTTTGGTATACGCGGATGAAGTTTTCTGCAAAACCACAAGATGTGCATGCAAATGGTGCTTTTGGCAGAACGCGCACGTGGATTTCTACCAAACGACGTGCTAAGCATGCCGATGCTGCTCTTTTTAGCACCCGCGCACGCATTTGTGCGAAAACGTGTTTTAAGCATGCACATGCATCTTTTGGTAGACGCGGATGAAGTTTTCTGCAAAACCACAAGATGTGCATGCAAATGGTGCTTTTTGCAGAACGCGCACGTGGATTTCTACCAAACGGCGTGCTAAGCATGCCGATGCTGCTCTTTTTAGCACCCGCGCACGCATTTGTGCGAAAACGCGTTTTAAGCATGCACATGCATCTTTTGGTAGACGCGGATGAAGTTTTCTGCAAAACCACAAGATGTGCATGCGAATGGTGCTTTTTGCAGAACGCGCACGTGGATTTCTACCAAACGACGTGCTAAGCTTGCCGATGCTGCTCTTTTTAGCACCCGCGCACGGATTTGTGCGAAAACGCGTTTTAAGCCTGCACATGCATCTTTTGGTAGACGCGGATGAAGTTTTCTGCAAAACCACAAGATGTGCATGCAAATGGTGCTTTTGGCAGAACGCGCACGTGGATTTCTACCAAACGACGTGCTAAGCATGCCGATGCTGCTCTTTTTAGCACCCGCGCACGGATTTGTGCGAAAACGCGTTTTAAGCATGCACATGCATCTTTTGGTAGACGCGGATGAAGTTTTCTGCAAAACCACAAGATGTGCATGCAAATGGTGCTTTTGGCAGAACGCGCACGTGGATTTCTACCAAACGACGTGCTAAGCATGCCGATGCTGCTCTTTTTAGCACCCGCGCATGCATTTGTGCGAAAACGCGTTTTAAGCATGCACATGCATCTTTTGGTAGACGCGGATGAAGTTTTCTGTAAAACCACAAGATGTGCATGCAAATGGTGCTTTTCGCAGAACGCGCACGTGGATTTCTACAAACGACGTGCTAAGCATGCCGATGCTGCTCTTTTTAGCACCCGCGCACGGATTTGTGCGAAAACGCGTTTTAAGCATGCACATGCATCTTTTGGTAGACGCGGATGAAGTTTTCTGCAAAACCACAAGATGTGCATGCAAATGGTGCTTTTGGCAGAACGCGCACGTGGATTTCTACCAAACGACGTGCTAAGCATGCCGATGCTGCTCTTTTTAGCACCCGCGCATGCATTTGTGCGAAAACGCGTTTTAAGCATGCACATGCATCTTTTGGTAGACGCGGATGAAGTTTTCTGTAAAACCACAAGATGTGCATGCAAATGGTGCTTTTTGCAGAACGCGCACGTGGATTTCTACCAAACGACGCGCTAAGCATGCCGATGCTGCTCTTTTTAGCACCCGCGCACGCATTTGTGCGAAAACGCGTTTTAAGCATGCACATGCATCTTTTTTTGGACGCGGATGAAGTTTTCTGCAAAACCACAAGATGTGCGTGCAAATGGTGCTTTTTGCAGAACGCGCACGTGGATTTCTACCAAACGACGTGCTAAGCATGCCGATGCTGCTCTTTTTAGCACCCGCGCACGCATTTGTGCGAAAACGCGTTTTAAGCATGCACATGCATCTTTTGGTAGACGCGGATGAAGTTTTCTGCAAAACCACAAGATGTGCATGCAAATGGTGCTTTTGGCAGAACGCGCACGTGGATTTCTACCAAACGACGTGCTAAGCATGCCGATGCTGCTCTTTTTAGCACACGCGCACGGATTTGTGCGAAAACGCGTTTTAAGCATGCACATGCATCTTTTGGTAGACGCGGATGAAGTTTTCCGCAAAACCACAAGATGTGCATGCAAATGGTGCTTTTGGCAGAACGCGTACGTGGATTTCTACCAAACGACGTACTAAGCATGCCGATGCTGCTCTTTTTAGCACCCGCGCACGGATTTGTGCAAAAACGCGTTTTAAGCATACACATGCATCTTTTGGTAGACGCGGATGAAGTTTTCTGCAAAACCACAAGATGTGCATGCAAATGGTGCTTTTGGCAGAACGCGCACGTGGATTTCTACCAAACGACGTGCTAAGCATGCCGATGCTGCTCTTTTTAGCACCCGCGCACGGATTTGTGCGAAAACGCGTTTTAAGCATGCACATGCATCTTTTGGTAGACGCGGATGAAGTTTTCTGCAAAACCAGAAGATGTGCATGCAAATGGTGCTTTTGGCAGAACGCGCACGTGGATTTCTACCAAACGACGTGCTAAGCATGCCGATGCTGCTCTTTTTAGCACCCGCGCACGGATTTGTGCGAAAACGCGTTTTAAGCATGCACATGCATCTTTTGGTAGACGCGGATGAAGTTTTCTGCAAAACCACAAGATGTACATGCGAATGGTGCTTTTGGCAGAACGCGCACGTGGATTTCTACCAAACGACGTGCTAAGCATGCCGATGCTGCTCTTTTTAGCACCCGCGCACGCATTTGTGCGAAAACGCGTTTTAAGCATGCACATGCATCTTTTGGTAGACGCGGATGAAGTTTTCTGCAAAACCACAATATGTGCATGCAAATGGTGCTTTTTGCAGAACGCGCACGTGGATTTCTACCAAACGGCGTGCTAAGCATGCCGATGCTGCTCTTTTTAGCACCCGCGCACGCATTTGTGCGAAAATGCGTTTTAAGCATGCACATGCATCTTTTGGTAGACGCGGATGAAGTTTTCTGCAAAACCACAAGATGTGCATCCAAATGGTGCTTTTTGCAGAACGCGCACGTGGATTTCTACCAAACGACGTGCTAAGCTTGCCGATGCTGCTCTTTTTAGCACCCGCGCACGGATTTGTGCGAAAACGCGTTTTAAGCATGCACATGCATCTTTTGGTAGACGCGGATGAAGTTTTCTGCAAAACCACAAGATGTGCATGCAAATGGTGCTTTTGGCAGAACGCGCACGTGGATTTCTACCAAACGACGTGCTAACCATGCCGATGCTGCTCTTTTTAGCACCCGCGCACGGATTTGTGCGAAAACGCGTTTTAAGCATGCACATGCATCTTTTGGTAGACGCGGATGAAGTTTTCTACAAAACCACAAGATGTGCATGCAAATGGTGCTTTTGGCAGAACGCGCACGTGGATTTCTACCAAACGACGTGCTAAGCATGCCGATGCTGCTCTTTTTAGCACCCGCGCACGCATTTGTGCGAAAACGCGTTTTTAGCATGCACATGCATCTTTTGGTAGACGCGGATGAAGTTTTCTGCAAAACCACAAGATGTGCATGCAAATGGTGCTTTTTGCAGAACGCGCACATGGATTTCTACCAGACGACGTGCTAAGCATGCCGATGCTGCTCTTTTTAGCACCCGCGCACGGATTTGTGCGAAAACGCGTTTTAAGCATCTTTTGGTAGACGCGGATGAAGTTTTCTGCAAAACCACAAGATGTGCATGCAAATGGTGCTTTTGGCAGAACGCGCACGTGGATTTCTACCAAACGACGTGCTAAGCATGCCGATGCTGCTCTTTTTAGCACCCGCGCACGGATCTGTGCGAAAACGCGTTTTAAGCATGCACATGCATCTTTTGGTAGACGCGGATGAAGTTTTCTGCAAAACCAGAAGATGTGCATGCAAATGTTGCTTTTGGCAGAACGCGCACGTGGATTTCTACCAAACGACGTCCTAAGCATGCCGATGCTGCTCTTTTTAGCACCCGCGCACGGATTTGTGCGAAAACGCGTTTTAAGCATGCACATGCATCTTTTGGTAGACGCGGATGAAGTTTTCTGCAAAACCACAAGATGTGCATGCAAATGGTGCTTTTGGCAGAACGCGCACGTGGATTTCTACCAAACGACGTGCTAAGCATGCCGATGCTGCTCTTTTTAGCACCCGCGCACGCATTTGTGCGAAAACGTGTTTTAAGCATGCACATGCATCTTTTGGTAGACGCGGATGAAGTTTTCTGCAAAACCACAAGATGTGCATGCAAATGGTGCTTTTTGCAGAACGCGCACGTGGATTTCTACCAAACGGCGTGCTAAGCATGCCGATGCTGCTCTTTTTAGCACCCGCGCACGCATTTGTGCGAAAACGCGTTTTAAGCCTGCACATGCATCTTTTGGTAGACGCGGATGAAGTTTTCTGCAAAACCACAAGATGTGCATGCAAATGGTGCTTTTGGCAGAACGCGCACGTGGATTTCTACCAAACGACGTGCTAAGCATGCCGATTCTTCTCTTTTTAGCACCCGCGCACGCATTTGTGCGAAAACGCGTTTTAAGCATGCACATGCATCTTTTGGTAGACGCGGATGAAGTTTTCTGCAAAACCACAAGATGTGCATGCAAATGGTGCTTTTCGCAGAACGCGCACGTGGATTTCTACAAACGACGTGCTAAGCATGCCGATGCTGCTCTTTTTAGCACCCGCGCACGGATTTGTGCGAAAACGCGTTTTAAGCATGCACATGCATCTTTTGGTAGACGCGGATGAAGTTTTCTGCAAAACCACAAGATGTGCATGCAAATGGTGCTTTTGGCAGAACGCGCACGTGGATTTCTACCAAACGACGTGCTAAGCATGCCGATGCTGCTCTTTTTAGCACCCGCGCATGCATTTGTGCGAAAACGCGTTTTAAGCATGCACATGCATCTTTTGGTAGACGCGGATGAAGTTTTCTGTAAAACCACAAGATGTGCATGCAAATGGTGCTTTTTGCAGAACGCGCACGTGGATTTCTACCAAACGACGCGCTAAGCATGCCGATGCTGCTCTTTTTAGCACCCGCGCACGCATTTGTGCGAAAACGCGTTTTAAGCATGCACATGCATCTTTTTTTGGACGCGGATGAAGTTTTCTGCAAAACCACAGGATGTGCATGCAAATGGTGCTTTTTGCAGAACGCGCACGTGGATTTCTACCAAACGGCGTGCTAAGCATGCCGATGCTGCTCTTTTTAGCACCCGCGCACGCATTTGTGCGAAAACGCGTTTTAAGCATGCACATGCATCTTTTGGTAGACGCGGATGAAGTTTTCTACAAAACCACAAGATGTGCATGCGAATGGTGCTTTTTGCAGAACGCGCACGTGGATTTCTACCAAACGACGTGCTAAGCTTGCCGATGCTGCTCTTTTTAGCACCCGCGCAAGGATTTGTGTGAAAACGCGTTTTAAGCCTGCACATGCATCTTTTGGTAGACGCGGATGAAGTTTTCTGCAAAACCACAAGATGTGCATGCAAATGGTGCTTTTGGCAGAACGCGCACGTGGATTTCTACCAAACGACGTGCTAAGCATGCCGATTCTTCTCTTTTTAGCACCCGCGCACGCATTTGTGCGAAAACGCGTTTTAAGCATGCACATGCATCTTTTGGTAGACGCGGATGAAGTTTTCTGCAAAACCACAATATGTGCATGCAAATGGTGCTTTTTGCAGAACGCGCACGTGGATTTCTACCAAACGGCGTGCTAAGCATGCCGATGCTGCTCTTTTTAGCACCCGCGCACGCATTTGTGCGAAAATGCGTTTTAAGCATGCACATGCATCTTTTGGTAGACGCGGATGAAGTTTTCTGCAAAACCACAAGATGTGCATCCAAATGGTGCTTTTTGCAGAACGCGCACGTGGATTTCTACCAAACGACGTGCTAAGCTTGCCGATGCTGCTCTTTTTAGCACCCGCGCACGGATTTGTGCGAAAACGCGTTTTAAGCATGCACATGCATCTTTTGGTAGACGCGGATGAAGTTTTCTGCAAAACCACAAGATGTGCATGCAAATGGTGCTTTTGGCAGAACGCGCACGTGGATTTCTACCAAACGACGTGCTAACCATGCCGATGCTGCTCTTTTTAGCACCCGCGCACGGATTTGTGCGAAAACGCGTTTTAAGCATGCACATGCATCTTTTGGTAGACGCGGATGAAGTTTTCTACAAAACCACAAGATGTGCATGCAAATGGTGCTTTTGGCAGAACGCGCACGTGGATTTCTACCAAACGACGTGCTAAGCATGCCGATGCTGCTCTTTTTAGCACCCGCGCACGCATTTGTGCGAAAACGCGTTTTTAGCATGCACATGCATCTTTTGGTAGACGCGGATGAAGTTTTCTGCAAAACCACAAGATGTGCATGCAAATGGTGCTTTTTGCAGAACGCGCACATGGATTTCTACCAGACGACGTGCTAAGCATGCCGATGCTGCTCTTTTTAGCACCCGCGCACGGATTTGTGCGAAAACGCGTTTTAAGCATCTTTTGGTAGACGCGGATGAAGTTTTCTGCAAAACCACAAGATGTGCATGCAAATGGTGCTTTTGGCAGAACGCGCACGTGGATTTCTACCAAACGACGTGCTAAGCATGCCGATGCTGCTCTTTTTAGCACCCGCGCACGGATCTGTGCGAAAACGCGTTTTAAGCATGCACATGCATCTTTTGGTAGACGCGGATGAAGTTTTCTGCAAAACCAGAAGATGTGCATGCAAATGTTGCTTTTGGCAGAACGCGCACGTGGATTTCTACCAAACGACGTCCTAAGCATGCCGATGCTGCTCTTTTTAGCACCCGCGCACGGATTTGTGCGAAAACGCGTTTTAAGCATGCACATGCATCTTTTGGTAGACGCGGATGAAGTTTTCTGCAAAACCACAAGATGTGCATGCAAATGGTGCTTTTGGCAGAACGCGCACGTGGATTTCTACCAAACGACGTGCTAAGCATGCCGATGCTGCTCTTTTTAGCACCCGCGCACGCATTTGTGCGAAAACGTGTTTTAAGCATGCACATGCATCTTTTGGTAGACGCGGATGAAGTTTTCTGCAAAACCACAAGATGTGCATGCAAATGGTGCTTTTTGCAGAACGCGCACGTGGATTTCTACCAAACGGCGTGCTAAGCATGCCGATGCTGCTCTTTTTAGCACCCGCGCACGCATTTGTGCGAAAACGCGTTTTAAGCATGCACATGCATCTTTTGGTAGACGCGGATGAAGTTTTCTACAAAACCACAAGATGTGCATGCGAATGGTGCTTTTTGCAGAACGCGCACGTGGATTTCTACCAAACGACGTGCTAAGCTTGCCGATGCTGCTCTTTTTAGCACCCGCGCAAGGATTTGTGTGAAAACGCGTTTTAAGCCTGCACATGCATCTTTTGGTAGACGCGGATGAAGTTTTCTGCAAAACCACAAGATGTGCATGCAAATGGTGCTTTTGGCAGAACGCGCACGTGGATTTCTACCAAACGACGTGCTAAGCATGCCGATTCTTCTCTTTTTAGCACCCGCGCACGCATTTGTGCGAAAACGCGTTTTAAGCATGCACATGCATCTTTTGGTAGACGCGGATGAAGTTTTCTGCAAAACCACAAGATGTGCATGCAAATGGTGCTTTTCGCAGAACGCGCACGTGGATTTCTACAAACGACGTGCTAAGCATGCCGATGCTGCTCTTTTTAGCACCCGCGCACGGATTTGTGCGAAAACGCGTTTTAAGCATGCACATGCATCTTTTGGTAGACGCGGATGAAGTTTTCTGCAAAACCACAAGATGTGCATGCAAATGGTGCTTTTGGCAGAACGCGCACGTGGATTTCTACCAAACGACGTGCTAAGCATGCCGATGCTGCTCTTTTTAGCACCCGCGCATGCATTTGTGCGAAAACGCGTTTTAAGCATGCACATGCATCTTTTGGTAGACGCGGATGAAGTTTTCTGTAAAACCACAAGATGTGCATGCAAATGGTGCTTTTTGCAGAACGCGCACGTGGATTTCTACCAAACGACGCGCTAAGCATGCCGATGCTGCTCTTTTTAGCACCCGCGCACGCATTTGTGCGAAAACGCGTTTTAAGCATGCACATGCATCTTTTTTTGGACGCGGATGAAGTTTTCTGCAAAACCACAAGATGTGCGTGCAAATGGTGCTTTTTGCAGAACGCGCACGTGGATTTCTACCAAACGACGTGCTAAGCATGCCGATGCTGCTCTTTTTAGCACCCGCGCACGCATTTGTGCGAAAACGCGTTTTAAGCATGCACATGCATCTTTTGGTAGACGCGGATGAAGTTTTCTGCAAAACCACAAGATGTGCATGCAAATGGTGCTTTTGGCAGAACGCGTACGTGGATTTCTACCAAACGACGTGCTAAGCATGCCGATGCTGCTCTTTTTAGCACCCGCGCACGGATTTGTGCAAAAACGCGTTTTAAGCATGCCCATGCATCTTTTGGTAGACGCGGATGAAGTTTTCTGCAAAACCACAATATGTGCATGCAAATGGTGCTTTTGGCAGAACGCGCGCGTGGATTTCTACCAAACGACGTGCTAAGCATGCCGATGCTGCTCGTTTTAGCACCCGCGCACGCATTTTTGCGAAAACGCGTTTTAAGCATGCACATGCATCTTTTGGTAGACGCGGATGAAGTTTTCTGCAAAACCACAAGATGAGCGTGCAAATGGTGCTTTTGGCAGAACGCGCACGTGGATTTCTACCAAACGACGTGCTAAGCATGCCGATGCTGCTCTTTTTAGCACCCGCGCACGGATTTGTGCGAAAACGCGTTTTAAGCATGCACATGCATCTTTTGGTAGACGCGGATGAAGTTTTCTGCAAAACCACAAGATGTGCATGCAAATGGTGCTTTTGGCAGAACGCGCACGTGGATTTCTACCAAACGACGTGCTAAGCTTGCCGATGCTGCTCTTTTTAGCACCCGCGCACGGATTTGTGCGAAAACGCGTTTTAAGCATGCACATGCATCTTTTGGTAGACGCGGATGAAGTTTTCTGCAAAACCACAAGATGTGCATGCAAATGGTGCTTTTGGCAGAACGCGCACGTGGATTTCTACCAAACGACGTGCTAACCATGCCGATGCTGCTCTTTTTAGCACCCGCGCACGGATTTGTGCGAAAACGCGTTTTAAGCATGCACATGCATCTTTTGGTAGACGCGGATGAAGTTTTCTGCAAAACCACAAGATGTGCATGCAAATGGTGCTTTTGGCAGAACGCGCACGTGGATTTCTACCAAACGACGTGCTAAGCATGCCGATGCTGCTCTTTTTAGCACCCGCGCACGCATTTGTGCGAAAACGCGTTTTTAGCATGCACATGCATCTTTTGGTAGACGCGGATGAAGTTTTCTGCAAAACCACAAGATGTGCATGCAAATGGTGCTTTTTGCAGAACGCGCACATGGATTTCTACCAGACGACGTGCTAAGCATGCCGATGCTGCTCTTTTTAGCACCCGCGCACGGATTTGTGCGAAAACGCGTTTTAAGCATACACATGCATCTTTTGGTAGACGCGGATGAAGTTTTCTGCAAAACCACAATATGTGCATGCAAATGGTGCTTTTGGCAGAACGCGCACGTGGATTTCTACCAAACGACGTGCTAAGCATGCCGATGCTGCTCTTTTTAGCACCCGCGCACGGATCTGTGCGAAAACGCGTTTTAAGCATGCACATGCATCTTTTGGTAGACGCGGATGAAGTTTTCTGCAAAACCAGAAGATGTGCATGCAAATGTTGCTTTTGGCAGAACGCGCACCTGGATTTCTACCAAACGACGTCCTAAGCATGCCGATGCTGCTCTTTTTAGCACCCGCGCACGGATTTGTGCGAAAACGCGTTTTAAGCATGCACATGCATCTTTTGGTAGACGCGGATGAAGTTTTCTGCAAAACCACAAGATGTGCATGCAAATGGTGCTTTTGGCAGAACGCGCACGTGGATTTCTACCAAACGACGTGCTAAGCATGCCGATGCTGCTCTTTTTAGCACCCGCGCACGGATCTGTGCGAAAACGCGTTTTAAGCATGCACATGCATCTTTTGGTAGACGCGGATGAAGTTTTCTGCAAAACCAGAAGATGTGCATGCAAATGTTGCTTTTGGCAGAACGCGCACGTGGATTTCTACCAAACGACGTCCTAAGCATGCCGATGCTGCTCTTTTTAGCACCCGCGCACGGATTTGTGCGAAAACGCGTTTTAAGCATGCACATGCATCTTTTGGTAGACGCGGATGAAGTTTTCTGCAAAACCACAAGATGTGCATGCAAATGGTGCTTTTGGCAGAACGCGCACGTGGATTTCTACCAAACGACGTGCTAAGCTTGCCGATGCTGCTCTTTTTAGCACCCGCGCACGGATTTGTGCGAAAACGCGTTTTAAGCATGCACATGCATCTTTTGGTAGACGCGGATGAAGTTTTCTGCAAAACCACAAGATGTGCATGCAAATGGTGCTTTTGGCAGAACGCGCACGTGGATTTCTACCAAACGACGTGCTAACCATGCCGATGCTGCTCTTTTTAGCACCCGCGCACGGATTTGTGCGAAAACGCGTTTTAAGCATGCACATGCATCTTTTGGTAGACGCGGATGAAGTTTTCTGCAAAACCACAAGATGTGCATGCAAATGGTGCTTTTGGCAGAACGCGCACGTGGATTTCTACCAAACGACGTGCTAAGCATGCCGATGCTGCTCTTTTTAGCACCCGCGCACGCATTTGTGCGAAAACGCGTTTTTAGCATGCACATGCATCTTTTGGTAGACGCGGATGAAGTTTTCTGCAAAACCACAAGATGTGCATGCAAATGGTGCTTTTTGCAGAACGCGCACATGGATTTCTACCAGACGACGTGCTAAGCATGCCGATGCTGCTCTTTTTAGCACCCGCGCACGGATTTGTGCGAAAACGCGTTTTAAGCATACACATGCATCTTTTGGTAGACGCGGATGAAGTTTTCTGCAAAACCACAATATGTGCATGCAAATGGTGCTTTTGGCAGAACGCGCACGTGGATTTCTACCAAACGACGTGCTAAGCCTGCCGATGCTGCTCTTTTTAGCACCCGCGCACGGATCTGTGCGAAAACGCGTTTTAAGCATGCACATGCATCTTTTGGTAGACGCGGATGAAGTTTTCTGCAAAACCAGAAGATGTGCATGCAAATGTTGCTTTTGGCAGAACGCGCACGTGGATTTCTACCAAACGACGTCCTAAGCATGCCGATGCTGCTCTTTTTAGCACCCGCGCACGGATTTGTGCGAAAACGCGTTTTAAGCATGCACATGCATCTTTTTTTGGACGCGGATGAAGTTTTCTGCAAAACCACAAGATGTGCGTGCAAATGGTGCTTTTTGCAGAACGCGCACGTGGATTTCTACCAAACGACGTGCTAAGCATGCCGATGCTGCTCTTTTTAGCACCCGCGCACGCATTTGTGCGAAAACGCGTTTTAAAGCATGCACATGCATCTTTTGGTAGACGCGGATGAAGTTTTCTGCAAAACCACAAGATGTGCATGCAAATGGTGCTTTTGGCAGAACGCGTACGTGGATTTCTACCAAATGACGTGCTAAGCATGCCGATGCTGCTCTTTTTAGCACCCGCGCACGGATTTGTGCAAAAACGCGTTTTAAGCATGCCCATGCATCTTTTGGTAGACGCGGATGAAGTTTTCTGCAAAACCACAATATGTGCATGCAAATGGTGCTTTTGGCAGAACGCGCGCGTGGATTTCTACCAAACGACGTGCTAAGCATGCCGATGCTGCTCGTTTTAGCACCCGCGCACGCGTTTTTGCGAAAACGCGTTTTAAGCATGCACATGCATCTTTTGGTAGACGCGGATGAAGTTTTCTGCAAAACCACAAGATGTGCGTGCAAATGGTGCTTTTGGCAGAACGCGCACGTGGATTTCTACCAAACGACGTGCTAAGCATGCCGATGCTGCTCTTTTTAGCACCCGCGCACGGATTTGTGCGAAAACGCGTTTTAAGCATGCACATGCATCTTTTGGTAGACGCGGATGAAGTTTTCTGCAAAACCACAAGATGTGCATGCAAATGGTGCTTTTGGCAGAACGCGCACGTGGATTTCTACCAAACGACGTGCTAAGCTTGCCGATGCTGCTCTTTTTAGCACCCGCGCACGGATTTGTGCGAAAACGCGTTTTAAGCATGCACATGCATCTTTTGGTAGACGCGGATGAAGTTTTCTGCAAAACCACAAGATGTGCATGCAAATGGTGCTTTTGGCAGAACGCGCACGTGGATTTCTACCAAACGACGTGCTAACCATGCCGATGCTGCTCTTTTTAGCACCCGCGCACGGATTTGTGCGAAAACGCGTTTTAAGCATGCACATGCATCTTTTGGTAGACGCGGATGAAGTTTTCTGCAAAACCACAAGATGTGCATGCAAATGGTGCTTTTGGCAGAACGCGCACGTGGATTTCTACCAAACGACGTGCTAAGCATGCCGATGCTGCTCTTTTTAGCACCCGCGCACGCATTTGTGCGAAAACGCGTTTTTAGCATGCACATGCATCTTTTGGTAGACGCGGATGAAGTTTTCTGCAAAACCACAAGATGTGCATGCAAATGGTGCTTTCTGCAGAACGCGCACATGGATTTCTACCAGACGACGTGCTAAGCATGCCGATGCTGCTCTTTTTAGCACCCGCGCACGGATTTGTGCGAAAACGCGTTTTAAGCATACACATGCATCTTTTGGTAGACGCGGATGAAGTTTTCTGCAAAACCACAATATGTGCATGCAAATGGTGCTTTTGGCAGAACGCGCACGTGGATTTCTACCAAACGACGTGCTAAGCATGCCGATGCTGCTCTTTTTAGCACCCGCGCACGGATCTGTGCGAAAACGCGTTTTAAGCATGCACATGCATCTTTTGGTAGACGCGGATGAAGTTTTCTGCAAAACCAGAAGATGTGCATGCAAATGTTGCTTTTGGCAGAACGCGCACGTGGATTTCTACCAAACGACGTCCTAAGCATGCCGATGCTGCTCTTTTTAGCACCCGCGCACGGATTTGTGCGAAAACGCGTTTTAAGCATGCACATGCATCTTTTGGTAGACGCGGATGAAGTTTTCTGCAAAACCACAAGATGTGCATGCAAATGGTGCTTTTGGCAGAACGCGCACGTGGATTTCTACCAAACGACGTGCTAAGCATGCCGATGCTGCTCTTTTTAGCACCCGCGCACGCATTTGTGCGAAAACGTGTTTTAAGCATGCACATGCATCTTTTGGTAGACGCGGATGAAGTTTTCTGCAAAACCACAAGATGTGCATGCAAATGGTGCTTTTTGCAGAACGCGCACGTGGATTTCTACCAAACGGCGTGCTAAGCATGCCGATGCTGCTCTTTTTAGCACCCGCGCACGCATTTGTGCGAAAACGCGTTTTAAGCATGCACATGCATCTTTTGGTAGACGCGGATGAAGTTTTCTGCAAAACCACAAGATGTGCATGCGAATGGTGCTTTTTGCAGAACGCGCACGTGGATTTCTACCAAACGACGTGCTAAGCTTGCCGATGCTGCTCTTTTTAGCACCCGCGCACGGATTTGTGCGAAAACGCGTTTTAAGCATGCACATGCATCTTTTGGTAGACGCGGATGAAGTTTTCTGCAAAACCACAAGATGTGCATGCAAATGGTGCTTTTGGCAGAACGCGCACGTGGATTTCTACCAAACGACGTGCTAAGCATGCCGATGCTGCTCTTTTTAGCACCCGCGCACGCATTTGTGCGAAAACGCGTTTTAAGCATGCACATGCATCTTTTGGTAGACGCGGATGAAGTTTTCTGCAAAACCACAAGATGTGCATGCAAATGGTGCTTTTCGCAGAACGCGCACGTGGATTTCTACAAACGACGTGCTAAGCATGCCGATGCTGCTCTTTTTAGCACCCGCGCACGGATTTGTGCGAAAACGCGTTTTAAGCATGCACATGCATCTTTTGGTAGACGCGGATGAAGTTTTCTGCAAAACCACAAGATGTGCATGCAAATGGTGCTTTTGGCAGAACGCGCACGTGGATTTCTACCAAACGACGTGCTAAGCATGCCGATGCTGCTCTTTTTAGCACCCGCGCATGCATTTGTGCGAAAACGCGTTTTAAGCATGCACATGCATCTTTTGGTAGACGCGGATGAAGTTTTCTGTAAAACCACAAGATGTGCATGCAAATGGTGCTTTTTGCAGAACGCGCACGTGGATTTCTACCAAACGACGCGCTAAGCATGCCGATGCTGCTCTTTTTAGCACCCGCGCACGCATTTGTGCGAAAACGCGTTTTAAGCATGCACATGCATCTTTTTTTGGACGCGGATGAAGTTTTCTGCAAAACCACAGGATGTGCGTGCAAATGGTGCTTTTTGCAGAACGCGCACGTGGATTTCTACCAAACGACGTGCTAAGCATGCCGATGCTGCTCTTTTTAGCACCCGCGCACGCATTTGTGCGAAAACGCTTTTTAAGCATGCACATGCATCTTTTGGTAGACGCGGATGAAGTTTTCTGCAAAACCACAAGATGTGCATGCAAATGGTGCTTTTGGCAGAACGCGTACGTGGATTTCTACCAAACGACGTGCTAAGCATGCCGATGCTGCTCTTTTTAGCACCCGCGCACGGATTTGTGCAAAAACGCGTTTTAAGCATGCCCATGCATCTTTTGGTAGACGCGGATGAAGTTTTCTGCAAAACCACAATATGTGCATGCAAATGGTGCTTTTGGCAGAACGCGCGCGTGGATTTCTACCAAACGACATGCTAAGCATGCCGATGCTGCTCGTTTTAGCACCCACGCACGCATTTTTGCGAAAACGCGTTTTAAGCATGCACATGCATCTTTTGGTAGACGCGGATGAAGTTTTCTGCAAAACCACAAGATGTGCGTGCAAATGGTGCTTTTGGCAGAACGCGTACGTGGATTTCTACCAAACGACGTGCTAAGCATGCCGATGCTGCTCTTTTTAGCACCCGCGCACGGATTTGTGCGAAAACGCGTTTTAAGCATGCACATGCATCTTTTGGTAGACGCGGATGAAGTTTTCTGCAAAACCACAAGATGTGCATGCAAATGGTGCTTTTGGCAGAACGCGCACGTGGATTTCTACCAAACGACGTGCTAAGCATGCCGATGCTGCTCTTTTTAGCACCCGCGCACGCATTTGTGCGAAAACGCGTTTTAAGCATGCACATGCATCTTTTGATAGACGCGGATGAAGTTTTCTGCAAAACCACAAGATGTGCATGCAAATGGTGCTTTTGGCAGAACGCGCACGTGGATTTCTACCAAACGACGTGCTAAGCATGCCGATGCTGCTCTTTTTAGCACCCGCGCACGCATTTGTGCGAAAACCCGTTTTAAGGATGCACATGCATCTTTTGGTAGACGCGGATGAAGTTTTCTGCAAAACCAGAAGATGTGCATGCAAATGGTGCTTTTGGCAGAACGCGCACGTGGATTTCTACCAAACGACGTGCTAAGCATGCCGATGCTGCTCTTTTTAGCACCCGCGCACGGATTTGTGCGAAAACGCGTTTTAAGCATGCACATGCATCTTTTGGTAGACGCGGATGAAGTTTTCTGCAAAACCACAAGATGTGCATGCAAATGGTGCTTTTGGCAGAACGCGCACGTGGATTTCTACCAAACGACGTGCTAAGCATGCCGATGCTGCTCTTTTTAGCACCCGCGCACGCATTTGTGCGAGAACGCGTTTTAAGCATGCACATGCATCTTTTGGTAGACGCGGATGAAGTTTTCTGTAAAACCACGAGATGTGCATGCAAATGGTGCTTTTTGCAGAACGCGCACGTGGATTTCTACCAAACGACGTGCTAAGCATGCCGATGCTGCTCTTTTTAGCACCCGCGCACGCATTTGTGCGAAAACTCGTTTTAAGCATGCACATGCATCTTTTGGTAGACGCGGATGAAGTTTTCTGCAAAACCACAAGATGTGCATGCAAATGGTGCTTTTTGCAGAACGCGCACGTGGATTTCTACCAAACGACGTGCTAAGCATGCCGATGCTGCTCTTTTTAGCACCCGCGCACGGATTTGTGCGAAAACGCGTTTTAAGCATGCACATGCATCTTTTGGTAGACGCGGATGAAGTTTTCTGCAAAACCACAAGATGTGCATGCAAATGGTGCTTTTGGCAGAACGCGCACGTGGATTTCTACCAAACGACGTGCTAAGCATGCCGATGCTGCTCTTTTTAGCACACGCGCACGGATTTGTGCGAAAACGCGTTTTAAGCATGCACATGCATCTTTTGGTAGACGCGGATGAAGGTTTCCGCAAAACCACAAGATGTGCATGCAAATGGTGCTTTTGGCAGAACGCGTACGTGGATTTCTACCAAACGACGTACTAAGCATGCCGATGCTGCTCTTTTTAACACCCGCGCACGGATTTGTGCAAAAACGCGTTTTAAGCATACACATGCATCTTTTGGTAGACGCGGATGAAGTTTTCTGCAAAACCACAAGATGTGCATGCAAATGGTGCTTTTGGCAGAACGCGCACGTGGATTTCTATCAAACGACGTGCTAAGCATGCCGATGCTGCTCTTTTTAGCACCCGCGCACGGATTTGTGCGAAAACGCGTTTTAAGCATGCACATGCATCTTTTGGTAGACGCGGATGAAGTTTTCTGCAAAACCAGAAGATGTGCATGCAAATGGTGCTTTTGGCAGAACGCGCACGTGGATTTCTACCAAACGACGTGCTAAGCATGCCGATGCTGCTCTTTTTAGCACCCGCGCACGGATTTGTGCGAAAACGCGTTTTAAGCATGCACATGCATCTTTTGGTAGACGCGGATGAAGTTTTCTGCAAAACCACAAGATGTACATGCGAATGGTGCTTTTGGCAGAACGCGCACGTGGATTTCTACCAAACGACGTGCTAAGCATGCCGATGCTGCTCTTTTTAGCACCCGCGCACGCATTTGTGCGAAAACGCGTTTTAAGCATGCACATGCATCTTTTGGTAGACGCGGATGAAGTTTTCTGCAAAACCACAATATGTGCATGCAAATGGTGCTTTTTGCAGAACGCGCACGTGGATTTCTACCAAACGGCGTGCTAAGCATGCCGATGCTGCTCTTTTTAGCACCCGCGCACGCATTTGTGCGAAAATGCGTTTTAAGCATGCACATGCATCTTTTGGTAGACGCGGATGAAGTTTTCTGCGAAACCACAAGATGTGCATGCAAATGGTGCTTTTTGCAGAACGCGCACGTGGATTTCTACCAAACGACGTGCTAAGCTTGCCGATGCTGCTCTTTTTAGCACCCGCGCACGGATTTGTGCGAAAACGCGTTTTAAGCATGCACATGCATCTTTTGGTAGACGCGGATGAAGTTTTCTGCAAAACCACAAGATGTGCATGCAAATGGTGCTTTTGGCAGAAAGCGCACGTGGATTTCTACCAAACGACGTGCTAACCATGCCGATGCTGCTCTTTTTAGCACCCGCGCACGGATTTGTGCGAAAACGCGTTTTAAGCATGCACATGCATCTTTTGGTAGACGCGGATGAAGTTTTCTGCAAAACCACAAGATGTGCATGCAAATGGTGCTTTTGGCAGAACGCGCACGTGGATTTCTACCAAACGACGTGCTAAGCATGCCGATGCTGCTCTTTTTAGCACCCGCGCACGCATTTGTGCGAAAACGCGTTTTTAGCATGCACATGCATCTTTTGGTAGACGCGGATGAAGTTTTCTGCAAAACCACAAGATGTGCATGCAAATGGTGCTTTTTGCAGAACGCGCACATGGATTTCTACCAGACGACGTGCTAAGCATGCCGATGCTGCTCTTTTTAGCACCCGCGCACGGATTTGTGCGAAAACGCGTTTTAAGCATACACATGCATCTTTTGGTAGACGCGGATGAAGTTTTCTGCAAAACCACAAGATGTGCATGCAAATGGTGCTTTTGGCAGAACGCGCACGTGGATTTCTACCAAACGACGTGCTAAGCATGCCGATGCTGCTCTTTTTAGCACCCGCGCACGGATCTGTGCGAAAACGCGTTTTAAGCATGCACATGCATCTTTTGGTAGACGCGGATGAAGTTTTCTGCAAAACCAGAAGATGTGCATGCAAATGTTGCTTTTGGCAGAACGCGCACGTGGATTTCTACCAAACGACGTCCTAAGCATGCCGATGCTGCTCTTTTTAGCACCCGCGCACGGATTTGTGCGAAAACGCGTTTTAAGCATGCACATGCATCTTTTGGTGGACGCGGATGAAGTTTTCTGCAAAACCACAAGATGTGCATGCAAATGGTGCTTTTTGCAGAACGCGCACGTGGATTTCTACCAGACGACGTGCTAAGCATGCCGATGCTGCTCTTTTTAGCACCCGCGCACGGATTTGTGCGAAAACGCGTTTTAAGGATGCACATGCATCTTTTCGTAGACGCGGATGAAGTTTTCTGCAAAACCAGAAGATGTGCATGCAAATGGTGCTTTTGGCAGAACGCGTACGTGGATTTCTACCAAACGACGTACTAAGCATGCCGATGCTGCTCTTTTTAACACCCGCGCACGGATTTGTGCAAAAACGCGTTTTAAGCATACACATGCATCTTTTGGTAGACGCGGATGAAGTTTTCTGCAAAACCACAAGATGTGCATGCAAATGGTGCTTTTGGCAGAACGCGCACGTGGATTTCTACCAAACGACGTGCTAAGCATGCCGATGCTGCTCTTTTTAGCACCCGCGCACGGATCTGTGCGAAAACGCGTTTTAAGCATGCACATGCATCTTTTGGTAGACGCGGATGAAGTTTTCTGCAAAACCAGAAGATGTGCATGCAAATGTTGCTTTTGGCAGAACGCGCACGTGGATTTCTACCAAACGACGTCCTAAGCATGCCGATGCTGCTCTTTTTAGCACCCGCGCACGGATTTGTGCGAAAACGCGTTTTAAGCATGCACATGCATCTTTTGGTGGACGCGGATGAAGTTTTCTGCAAAACCACAAGATGTGCATGCAAATGGTGCTTTTGGCAGAACGCGCACGTGGATTTCTACCAAACGACGTGCTAAGCATGCCGATGCTGCTCTTTTTAGCACACGCGCACGGATTTGTGCGAAAACGCGTTTTAAGCATGCACATGCATCTTTTGGTAGACGCGGATGAAGTTTTCCGCAAAACCACAAGATGTGCATGCAAATGGTGCTTTTGGCAGAACGCGTACGTGGATTTCTACCAAACGACGTACTAAGCATGCCGATGCTGCTCTTTTTAACACCCGCGCACGGATTTGTGCAAAAACGCGTTTTAAGCATACACATGCATCTTTTGGTAGACGCGGATGAAGTTTTCTGCAAAACCACAAGATGTGCATGCAAATGGTGCTTTTGGCAGAACGCGCACGTGGATTTCTATCAAACGACGTGCTAAGCATGCCGATGCTGCTCTTTTTAGCACCCGCGCACGGATTTGTGCGAAAACGCGTTTTAAGCATGCACATGCATCTTTTGGTAGACGCGGATGAAGTTTTCTGCAAAACCAGAAGATGTGCATGCAAATGGTGCTTTTGGCAGAACGCGCACGTGGATTTCTACCAAACGACGTGCTAAGCATGCCGATGCTGCTCTTTTTAGCACCCGCGCACGGATTTGTGCGAAAACGCGTTTTAAGCATGCACATGCATCTTTTGGTAGACGCGGATGAAGTTTTCTGCAAAACCACAAGATGTACATGCGAATGGTGCTTTTGGCAGAACGCGCACGTGGATTTCTACCAAACGACGTGCTAAGCATGCCGATGCTGCTCTTTTTAGCACCCGCGCACGCATTTGTGCGAAAACGCGTTTTAAGCATGCACATGCATCTTTTGGTAGACGCGGATGAAGTTTTCTGCAAAACCACAATATGTGCATGCAAATGGTGCTTTTTGCAGAACGCGCACGTGGATTTCTACCAAACGGCGTGCTAAGCATGCCGATGCTGCTCTTTTTAGCACCCGCGCACGCATTTGTGCGAAAATGCGTTTTAAGCATGCACATGCATCTTTTGGTAGACGCGGATGAAGTTTTCTGCGAAACCACAAGATGTGCATGCAAATGGTGCTTTTTGCAGAACGCGCACGTGGATTTCTACCAAACGACGTGCTAAGCTTGCCGATGCTGCTCTTTTTAGCACCCGCGCACGGATTTGTGCGAAAACGCGTTTTAAGCATGCACATGCATCTTTTGGTAGACGCGGATGAAGTTTTCTGCAAAACCACAAGATGTGCATGCAAATGGTGCTTTTGGCAGAAAGCGCACGTGGATTTCTACCAAACGACGTGCTAACCATGCCGATGCTGCTCTTTTTAGCACCCGCGCACGGATTTGTGCGAAAACGCGTTTTAAGCATGCACATGCATCTTTTGGTAGACGCGGATGAAGTTTTCTGCAAAACCACAAGATGTGCATGCAAATGGTGCTTTTGGCAGAACGCGCACGTGGATTTCTACCAAACGACGTGCTAAGCATGCCGATGCTGCTCTTTTTAGCACCCGCGCACGCATTTGTGCGAAAACGCGTTTTTAGCATGCACATGCATCTTTTGGTAGACGCGGATGAAGTTTTCTGCAAAACCACAAGATGTGCATGCAAATGGTGCTTTTTGCAGAACGCGCACATGGATTTCTACCAGACGACGTGCTAAGCATGCCGATGCTGCTCTTTTTAGCACCCGCGCACGGATTTGTGCGAAAACGCGTTTTAAGCATACACATGCATCTTTTGGTAGACGCGGATGAAGTTTTCTGCAAAACCACAAGATGTGCATGCAAATGGTGCTTTTGGCAGAACGCGCACGTGGATTTCTACCAAACGACGTGCTAAGCATGCCGATGCTGCTCTTTTTAGCACCCGCGCACGGATCTGTGCGAAAACGCGTTTTAAGCATGCACATGCATCTTTTGGTAGACGCGGATGAAGTTTTCTGCAAAACCAGAAGATGTGCATGCAAATGTTGCTTTTGGCAGAACGCGCACGTGGATTTCTACCAAACGACGTCCTAAGCATGCCGATGCTGCTCTTTTTAGCACCCGCGCACGGATTTGTGCGAAAACGCGTTTTAAGCATGCACATGCATCTTTTGGTGGACGCGGATGAAGTTTTCTGCAAAACCACAAGATGTGCATGCAAATGGTGCTTTTTGCAGAACGCGCACGTGGATTTCTACCAGACGACGTGCTAAGCATGCCGATGCTGCTCTTTTTAGCACCCGCGCACGGATTTGTGCGAAAACGCGTTTTAAGGATGCACATGCATCTTTTCGTAGACGCGGATGAAGTTTTCTGCAAAACCAGAAGATGTGCATGCAAATGGTGCTTTTGGCAGAACGCGTACGTGGATTTCTACCAAACGACGTACTAAGCATGCCGATGCTGCTCTTTTTAACACCCGCGCACGGATTTGTGCAAAAACGCGTTTTAAGCATACACATGCATCTTTTGGTAGACGCGGATGAAGTTTTCTGCAAAACCACAAGATGTGCATGCAAATGGTGCTTTTGGCAGAACGCGCACGTGGATTTCTACCAAACGACGTGCTAAGCATGCCGATGCTGCTCTTTTTAGCACCCGCGCACGGATCTGTGCGAAAACGCGTTTTAAGCATGCACATGCATCTTTTGGTAGACGCGGATGAAGTTTTCTGCAAAACCAGAAGATGTGCATGCAAATGTTGCTTTTGGCAGAACGCGCACGTGGATTTCTACCAAACGACGTCCTAAGCATGCCGATGCTGCTCTTTTTAGCACCCGCGCACGGATTTGTGCGAAAACGCGTTTTAAGCATGCACATGCATCTTTTGGTGGACGCGGATGAAGTTTTCTGCAAAACCACAAGATGTGCATGCAAATGGTGCTTTTGGCAGAACGCGCACGTGGATTTCTACCAAACGACGTGCTAAGCATGCCGATGCTGCTCTTTTTAGCACACGCGCACGGATTTGTGCGAAAACGCGTTTTAAGCATGCACATGCATCTTTTGGTAGACGCGGATGAAGTTTTCCGCAAAACCACAAGATGTGCATGCAAATGGTGCTTTTGGCAGAACGCGTACGTGGATTTCTACCAAACGACGTACTAAGCATGCCGATGCTGCTCTTTTTAACACCCGCGCACGGATTTGTGCAAAAACGCGTTTTAAGCATACACATGCATCTTTTGGTAGACGCGGATGAAGTTTTCTGCAAAACCACAAGATGTGCATGCAAATGGTGCTTTTGGCAGAACGCGCACGTGGATTTCTATCAAACGACGTGCTAAGCATGCCGATGCTGCTCTTTTTAGCACCCGCGCACGGATTTGTGCGAAAACGCGTTTTAAGCATGCACATGCATCTTTTGGTAGACGCGGATGAAGTTTTCTGCAAAACCAGAAGATGTGCATGCAAATGGTGCTTTTGGCAGAACGCGCACGTGGATTTCTACCAAACGACGTGCTAAGCATGCCGATGCTGCTCTTTTTAGCACCCGCGCACGGATTTGTGCGAAAACGCGTTTTAAGCATGCACATGCATCTTTTGGTAGACGCGGATGAAGTTTTCTGCAAAACCACAAGATGTACATGCGAATGGTGCTTTTGGCAGAACGCGCACGTGGATTTCTACCAAACGACGTGCTAAGCATGCCGATGCTGCTCTTTTTAGCACCCGCGCACGCATTTGTGCGAAAACGCGTTTTAAGCATGCACATGCATCTTTTGGTAGACGCGGATGAAGTTTTCTGCAAAACCACAATATGTGCATGCAAATGGTGCTTTTTGCAGAACGCGCACGTGGATTTCTACCAAACGGCGTGCTAAGCATGCCGATGCTGCTCTTTTTAGCACCCGCGCACGCATTTGTGCGAAAATGCGTTTTAAGCATGCACATGCATCTTTTGGTAGACGCGGATGAAGTTTTCTGCGAAACCACAAGATGTGCATGCAAATGGTGCTTTTTGCAGAACGCGCACGTGGATTTCTACCAAACGACGTGCTAAGCTTGCCGATGCTGCTCTTTTTAGCACCCGCGCACGGATTTGTGCGAAAACGCGTTTTAAGCATGCACATGCATCTTTTGGTAGACGCGGATGAAGTTTTCTGCAAAACCACAAGATGTGCATGCAAATGGTGCTTTTGGCAGAAAGCGCACGTGGATTTCTACCAAACGACGTGCTAACCATGCCGATGCTGCTCTTTTTAGCACCCGCGCACGGATTTGTGCGAAAACGCGTTTTAAGCATGCACATGCATCTTTTGGTAGACGCGGATGAAGTTTTCTGCAAAACCACAAGATGTGCATGCAAATGGTGCTTTTGGCAGAACGCGCACGTGGATTTCTACCAAACGACGTGCTAAGCATGCCGATGCTGCTCTTTTTAGCACCCGCGCACGCATTTGTGCGAAAACGCGTTTTTAGCATGCACATGCATCTTTTGGTAGACGCGGATGAAGTTTTCTGCAAAACCACAAGATGTGCATGCAAATGGTGCTTTTTGCAGAACGCGCACATGGATTTCTACCAGACGACGTGCTAAGCATGCCGATGCTGCTCTTTTTAGCACCCGCGCACGGATTTGTGCGAAAACGCGTTTTAAGCATACACATGCATCTTTTGGTAGACGCGGATGAAGTTTTCTGCAAAACCACAAGATGTGCATGCAAATGGTGCTTTTGGCAGAACGCGCACGTGGATTTCTACCAAACGACGTGCTAAGCATGCCGATGCTGCTCTTTTTAGCACCCGCGCACGGATCTGTGCGAAAACGCGTTTTAAGCATGCACATGCATCTTTTGGTAGACGCGGATGAAGTTTTCTGCAAAACCAGAAGATGTGCATGCAAATGTTGCTTTTGGCAGAACGCGCACGTGGATTTCTACCAAACGACGTCCTAAGCATGCCGATGCTGCTCTTTTTAGCACCCGCGCACGGATTTGTGCGAAAACGCGTTTTAAGCATGCACATGCATCTTTTGGTGGACGCGGATGAAGTTTTCTGCAAAACCACAAGATGTGCATGCAAATGGTGCTTTTTGCAGAACGCGCACGTGGATTTCTACCAGACGACGTGCTAAGCATGCCGATGCTGCTCTTTTTAGCACCCGCGCACGGATTTGTGCGAAAACGCGTTTTAAGGATGCACATGCATCTTTTCGTAGACGCGGATGAAGTTTTCTGCAAAACCAGAAGATGTGCATGCAAATGGTGCTTTTTGCAGAACGCGCACGTGGATTTCTACCAAACGACGTGCTAAGCATGCCGATGCTGCTCTTTTTAGCACCCGCGCACGGATTTGTGCGAAAACGCGTTTTAAGCATGCACATGCATCTTTTGGTAGACGCGGATGAAGTTTTCTGCAAAACCACAAGATGTGCATGCAAATGGTGCTTTTGGCAGAACGCGCACGTGGATTTCTACCAAACGACGTGCTAAGCATGCCGATGCTGCTCTTTTTAGCACCCGCGCACGGATTTGTGCGAAAACGCGTTTTAAGCATGCACATGCATCTTTTGGTAGACGCGGATGAAGTTTTCTGCAAAACCACAAGATGTGCATGCAAATGGTGCTTTTGGCAGAACGCGCACGTGGATTTCTACCAAACGACGTGCTAAGCATGCCGATGCTGCTCTTTTTAGCACCCGCGCACGCATTTGTGCGAAAACGCGTTTTAAGCATGCACATGCATCTTTTGGTAGACGCGGATGAAGTTTTCTGTAAAACCACAAGATGTGCATGCAAATGGTGCTTTTTGCAGAACGCGCACGTGGATTTCTACCAAACGACGTGCTAAGCATGCCGATGCTGCTCTTTTTAGCACCAGCGCACGCATTTGTGCGAAAACGCGTTTTAAGCATGCACATGCATCTTTTGGTGGACGCGGATAAAGTTTTCTGCAAAACCACAAGATGTGCATGCAAATGGTGCTTTTTGCAGAACGCGCACGTGGATTTCTACCAGACGACGTGCTAAGCATGCCGATGCTGCTCTTTTTAGCACCCGCGCACGGATTTGTGCGAAAACGCGTTTTAAGGATGCACATGCATCTTTTGGTAGACGCGGATGAAGTTTTCTGCAAAACCAGAAGATGTGCATGCAAATGGTGCTTTTGGCAGAACGCGCACGTGGATTTCTACCAAACGACGTGCTAAGCATGCCGATGCTGCTCTTTTTAGCACCCGCGCACGGATTTGTGCGAAAACGCGTTTTAAGCATGCACATGCATCTTTTGGTAGACGCGGATGAAGTTTTCTGCAAAACCACAAGATGTGCATGCAAATGGTGCTTTTTGCAGAACGCGCACGTGGATTTCTACCAAACGACGTGCTAAGCATGCCGATGCTGCTCTTTTTAGCACCCGCGCACGCATTTGTGCGAAAACGCGTTTTAAGCATGCACATGCATCTTTTGGTAGACGCGGATGAAGTTTTCTGCAAAACCACAAGATGTGCATGCAAATGGTGCTTTTGGCAGAACGCGCACGTGGATTTCTACCAAACGACGTGCTAAGCATGCCGATGCTGCTCTTTTTAGCACCCGCGCACGGATTTGTGCGAAAACGCGTTTTAAGCATGCACATGCATCTTTTGGTAGACGCGGATGAAGTTTTCTGCAAAACCACAAGATGTGCATGCAAATGGTGCTTTTTGCAGAACGCGCACGTGGATTTCTACCAAACGACGTGCTAAGCATGCCGATGCTGCTCTTTTTAGCACCCGCGCACGCATTTGTGCGAAAACGCGTTTTAAGCATGCACATGCATCTTTTGGTAGACGCGGATGAAGTTTTCTGTAAAACCACGAGATGTGCATGCAAATGGTGCTTTTTGCAGAACGCGCACGTGGATTTCTACCAAACGACGTGCTAAGCATGCCGATGCTGCTCTTTTTAGCACCCGCGCACGCATTTGTGCGAAAACGCGTTTTAAGCATGCACATGCATCTTTTGGTAGACGCGGATGAAGTTTTCTGCAAAACCACAAGATGTGCATGCAAATGGTGCTTTTTGCAGAACGCGCACGTGGATTTCTACCAAACGACGTGCTAAGCATGCCGATGCTGCTCTTTTTAGCACCCGCGCACGGATTTGTGAGAAAACGCGTTTTAAGCATGCACATGCATCTTTTGGTAGACGCGGATGAAGTTTTCTGCAAAACCACAAGATGTGCATGCAAATGGTGCTTTTGGCAGAACGCGCACGTGGATTTCTACCAAACGACGTGCTAAGCATGCCGATGCTGCTCTTTTTAGCACACGCGCACGGATTTGTGCGAAAACGCGTTTTAAGCATGCACATGCATCTTTTGGTAGACGCGGATGAAGTTTTCCGCAAAACCACAAGATGTGCATGCAAATGGTGCTTTTGGCAGAACGCGTACGTGGATTTCTACCAAACGACGTACTAAGCATGCCGATGCTGCTCTTTTTAGCACCCGCGCACGGATTTGTGCAAAAACGCGTTTTAAGCATACACATGCATCTTTTGGTAGACGCGGATGAAGTTTTCTGCAAAACCACAAGATGTGCATGCAAATGGTGCTTTTGGCAGAACGCGCACGTGGATTTCTACCAAACGACGTGCTAAGCATGCCGATGCTGCTCTTTTTAGCACCCGCGCACGGATTTGTGCGAAAACGCGTTTTAAGCATGCACATGCATCTTTTGGTAGACGCGGATGAAGTTTTCTGCAAAACCAGAAGATGTGCATGCAAATGGTGCTTTTGGCAGAACGCGCACGTGGATTTCTACCAAACGACGTGCTAAGCATGCCGATGCTGCTCTTTTTAGCACCCGCGCACGGATTTGTGCGAAAACGCGTTTTAAGCATGCACATGCATCTTTTGGTAGACGCGGATGAAGTTTTCTGCAAAACCACAAGATGTACATGCGAATGGTGCTTTTGGCAGAACGCGCACGTGGATTTCTACCAAACGACGTGCTAAGCATGCCGATGCTGCTCTTTTTAGCACCCGCGCACGCATTTGTGCGAAAACGCGTTTTAAGCATGCACATGCATCTTTTGGTAGACGCGGATGAAGTTTTCTGCAAAACCACAATATGTGCATGCAAATGGTGCTTTTTGCAGAACGCGCACGTGGATTTCTACCAAACGGCGTGCTAAGCATGCCGATGCTGCTCTTTTTAGCACCCGCGCACGCATTTGTGCGAAAACGCGTTTTAAGCATCTTTTGGTAGACGCGGATGAAGTTTTCTGCAAAACCACAAGATGTGCATGCAAATGGTGCTTTTGGCAGAACGCGCACGTGGATTTCTACCAAACGACGTGCTAAGCATGCCGATGCTGCTCTTTTTAGCACCCGCGCACGGATCTGTGCGAAAACGCGTTTTAAGCATGCACATGCATCTTTTGGTAGACGCGGATGAAGTTTTCTGCAAAACCAGAAGATGTGCATGCAAATGTTGCTTTTGGCAGAACGCGCACGTGGATTTCTACCAAACGACGTCCTAAGCATGCCGATGCTGCTCTTTTTAGCACCCGCGCACGGATTTGTGCGAAAACGCGTTTTAAGCATGCACATGCATCTTTTGGTAGACGCGGATGAAGTTTTCTGCAAAACCACAAGATGTGCATCCAAATGGTGCTTTTTGCAGAACGCGCACGTGGATTTCTACCAAACGACGTGCTAAGCTTGCCGATGCTGCTCTTTTTAGCACCCGCGCACGGATTTGTGCGAAAACGCGTTTTAAGCATGCACATGCATCTTTTGGTAGACGCGGATGAAGTTTTCTGCAAAACCACAAGATGTGCATGCAAATGGTGCTTTTGGCAGAACGCGCACGTGGATTTCTACCAAACGACGTGCTAACCATGCCGATGCTGCTCTTTTTAGCACCCGCGCACGGATTTGTGCGAAAACGCGTTTTAAGCATGCACATGCATCTTTTGGTAGACGCGGATGAAGTTTTCTACAAAACCACAAGATGTGCATGCAAATGGTGCTTTTGGCAGAACGCGCACGTGGATTTCTACCAAACGACGTGCTAAGCATGCCGATGCTGCTCTTTTTAGCACCCGCGCACGCATTTGTGCGAAAACGCGTTTTTAGCATGCACATGCATCTTTTGGTAGACGCGGATGAAGTTTTCTGCAAAACCACAAGATGTGCATGCAAATGGTGCTTTTTGCAGAACGCGCACATGGATTTCTACCAGACGACGTGCTAAGCATGCCGATGCTGCTCTTTTTAGCACCCGCGCACGGATTTGTGCGAAAACGCGTTTTAAGCATCTTTTGGTAGACGCGGATGAAGTTTTCTGCAAAACCACAAGATGTGCATGCAAATGGTGCTTTTGGCAGAACGCGCACGTGGATTTCTACCAAACGACGTGCTAAGCATGCCGATGCTGCTCTTTTTAGCACCCGCGCACGGATCTGTGCGAAAACGCGTTTTAAGCATGCACATGCATCTTTTGGTAGACGCGGATGAAGTTTTCTGCAAAACCAGAAGATGTGCATGCAAATGTTGCTTTTGGCAGAACGCGCACGTGGATTTCTACCAAACGACGTCCTAAGCATGCCGATGCTGCTCTTTTTAGCACCCGCGCACGGATTTGTGCGAAAACGCGTTTTAAGCATGCACATGCATCTTTTGGTAGACGCGGATGAAGTTTTCTGCAAAACCACAAGATGTGCATGCAAATGGTGCTTTTGGCAGAACGCGCACGTGGATTTCTACCAAACGACGTGCTAAGCATGCCGATGCTGCTCTTTTTAGCACCCGCGCACGCATTTGTGCGAAAACGTGTTTTAAGCATGCACATGCATCTTTTGGTAGACGCGGATGAAGTTTTCTGCAAAACCACAAGATGTGCATGCAAATGGTGCTTTTTGCAGAACGCGCACGTGGATTTCTACCAAACGGCGTGCTAAGCATGCCGATGCTGCTCTTTTTAGCACCCGCGCACGCATTTGTGCGAAAACGCGTTTTAAGCATGCACATGCATCTTTTGGTAGACGCGGATGAAGTTTTCTGCAAAACCACAAGATGTGCATGCGAATGGTGCTTTTTGCAGAACGCGCACGTGGATTTCTACCAAACGACGTGCTAAGCTTGCCGATGCTGCTCTTTTTAGCACCCGCGCACGGATTTGTGCGAAAACGCGTTTTAAGCCTGCACATGCATCTTTTGGTAGACGCGGATGAAGTTTTCTGCAAAACCACAAGATGTGCATGCAAATGGTGCTTTTGGCAGAACGCGCACGTGGATTTCTACCAAACGACGTGCTAAGCATGCCGATTCTGCTCTTTTTAGCACCCGCGCACGCATTTGTGCGAAAACGCGTTTTAAGCATGCACATGCATCTTTTGGTAGACGCGGATGAAGTTTTCTGCAAAACCACAAGATGTGCATGCAAATGGTGCTTTTCGCAGAACGCGCACGTGGATTTCTACAAACGACGTGCTAAGCATGCCGATGCTGCTCTTTTTAGCACCCGCGCACGGATTTGTGCGAAAACGCGTTTTAAGCATGCACATGCATCTTTTGGTAGACGCGGATGAAGTTTTCTGCAAAACCACAAGATGTGCATGCAAATGGTGCTTTTGGCAGAACGCGCACGTGGATTTCTACCAAACGACGTGCTAAGCATGCCGATGCTGCTCTTTTTAGCACCCGCGCATGCATTTGTGCGAAAACGCGTTTTAAGCATGCACATGCATCTTTTGGTAGACGCGGATGAAGTTTTCTGTAAAACCACAAGATGTGCATGCAAATGGTGCTTTTTGCAGAACGCGCACGTGGATTTCTACCAAACGACGCGCTAAGCATGCCGATGCTGCTCTTTTTAGCACCCGCGCACGCATTTGTGCGAAAACGCGTTTTAAGCATGCACATGCATCTTTTTTTGGACGCGGATGAAGTTTTCTGCAAAACCACAAGATGTGCGTGCAAATGGTGCTTTTTGCAGAACGCGCACGTGGATTTCTACCAAACGACGTGCTAAGCATGCCGATGCTGCTCTTTTTAGCACCCGCGCACGCATTTGTGCGAAAACGCGTTTTAAGCATGCACATGCATCTTTTGGTAGACGCGGATGAAGTTTTCTGCAAAACCACAAGATGTGCATGCAAATGGTGCTTTTGGCAGAACGCGTACGTGGATTTCTACCAAACGACGTGCTAAGCATGCCGATGCTGCTCTTTTTAGCACCCGCGCACGGATTTGTGCAAAAACGCGTTTTAAGCATGCCCATGCATCTTTTGGTAGACGCGGATGAAGTTTTCTGCAAAACCACAATATGTGCATGCAAATGGTGCTTTTGGCAGAACGCGCGCGTGGATTTCTACCAAACGACGTGCTAAGCATGCCGATGCTGCTCGTTTTAGCACCCGCGCACGCATTTTTCCGAAAACGCGTTTTAAGCATGCACATGCATCTTTTGGTAGACGCGGATGAAGTTTTCTGCAAAACCACAAGATGAGCGTGCAAATGGTGCTTTTGGCAGAACGCGCACGTGGATTTCTACCAAACGACGTGCTAAGCATGCCGATGCTGCTCTTTTTAGCATCCGCGCACGGATTTGTGCGAAAACGCGTTTTAAGCATGCACATGCATCTTTTGGTAGACGCGGATGAAGTTTTCTGCAAAACCACAAGATGTGCATGCAAATGGTGCTTTTGGCAGAACGCGCACGTGGATTTCTACCAAACGACGTGCTAAGCTTGCCGATGCTGCTCTTTTTAGCACCCGCGCACGGATTTGTGCGAAAACGCGTTTTAAGCATGCACATGCATCTTTTGGTAGACGCGGATGAAGTTTTCTGCAAAACCACAAGATGTGCATGCAAATGGTGCTTTTGGCAGAACGCGCACGTGGATTTCTACCAAACGACGTGCTAACCATGCCGATGCTGCTCTTTTTAGCACCCGCGCACGGATTTGTGCGAAAACGCGTTTTAAGCATGCACATGCATCTTTTGGTAGACGCGGATGAAGTTTTCTGCAAAACCACAAGATGTGCATGCAAATGGTGCTTTTGGCAGAACGCGCACGTGGATTTCTACCAAACGACGTGCTAAGCATGCCGATGCTGCTCTTTTTAGCACCCGCGCACGCATTTGTGCGAAAACGCGTTTTTAGCATGCACATGCATCTTTTGGTAGACGCGGATGAAGTTTTCTGCAAAACCACAAGATGTGCATGCAAATGGTGCTTTTTGCAGAACGCGCACATGGATTTCTACCAGACGACGTGCTAAGCATGCCGATGCTGCTCTTTTTAGCACCCGCGCACGGATTTGTGCGAAAACGCGTTTTAAGCATACACATGCATCTTTTGGTAGACGCGGATGAAGTTTTCTGCAAAACCACAATATGTGCATGCAAATGGTGCTTTTGGCAGAACGCGCACGTGGATTTCTACCAAACGACGTGCTAAGCATGCCGATGCTGCTCTTTTTAGCACCCGCGCACGGATCTGTGCGAAAACGCGTTTTAAGCATGCACATGCATCTTTTGGTAGACGCGGATGAAGTTTTCTGCAAAACCAGAAGATGTGCATGCAAATGTTGCTTTTGGCAGAACGCGCACCTGGATTTCTACCAAACGACGTCCTAAGCATGCCGATGCTGCTCTTTTTAGCACCCGCGCACGGATTTGTGCGAAAACGCGTTTTAAGCATGCACATGCATCTTTTGGTAGACGCGGATGAAGTTTTCTGCAAAACCACAAGATGTGCATGCAAATGGTGCTTTTGGCAGAACGCGCACGTGGATTTCTACCAAACGACGTGCTAAGCATGCCGATGCTGCTCTTTTTAGCACCCGCGCACGGATCTGTGCGAAAACGCGTTTTAAGCATGCACATGCATCTTTTGGTAGACGCGGATGAAGTTTTCTGCAAAACCAGAAGATGTGCATGCAAATGTTGCTTTTGGCAGAACGCGCACGTGGATTTCTACCAAACGACGTCCTAAGCATGCCGATGCTGCTCTTTTTAGCACCCGCGCACGGATTTGTGCGAAAACGCGTTTTAAGCATGCACATGCATCTTTTGGTAGACGCGGATGAAGTTTTCTGCAAAACCACAAGATGTGCATGCAAATGGTGCTTTTGGCAGAACGCGCACGTGGATTTCTACCAAACGACGTGCTAAGCTTGCCGATGCTGCTCTTTTTAGCACCCGCGCACGGATTTGTGCGAAAACGCGTTTTAAGCATGCACATGCATCTTTTGGTAGACGCGGATGAAGTTTTCTGCAAAACCACAAGATGTGCATGCAAATGGTGCTTTTGGCAGAACGCGCACGTGGATTTCTACCAAACGACGTGCTAACCATGCCGATGCTGCTCTTTTTAGCACCCGCGCACGGATTTGTGCGAAAACGCGTTTTAAGCATGCACATGCATCTTTTGGTAGACGCGGATGAAGTTTTCTGCAAAACCACAAGATGTGCATGCAAATGGTGCTTTTGGCAGAACGCGCACGTGGATTTCTACCAAACGACGTGCTAAGCATGCCGATGCTGCTCTTTTTAGCACCCGCGCACGCATTTGTGCGAAAACGCGTTTTTAGCATGCACATGCATCTTTTGGTAGACGCGGATGAAGTTTTCTGCAAAACCACAAGATGTGCATGCAAATGGTGCTTTTTGCAGAACGCGCACATGGATTTCTACCAGACGACGTGCTAAGCATGCCGATGCTGCTCTTTTTAGCACCCGCGCACGGATTTGTGCGAAAACGCGTTTTAAGCATACACATGCATCTTTTGGTAGACGCGGATGAAGTTTTCTGCAAAACCACAATATGTGCATGCAAATGGTGCTTTTGGCAGAACGCGCACGTGGATTTCTACCAAACGACGTGCTAAGCATGCCGATGCTGCTCTTTTTAGCACCCGCGCACGGATCTGTGCGAAAACGCGTTTTAAGCATGCACATGCATCTTTTGGTAGACGCGGATGAAGTTTTCTGCAAAACCAGAAGATGTGCATGCAAATGTTGCTTTTGGCAGAACGCGCACGTGGATTTCTACCAAACGACGTCCTAAGCATGCCGATGCTGCTCTTTTTAGCACCCGCGCACGGATTTGTGCGAAAACGCGTTTTAAGCATGCACATGCATCTTTTTTTGGACGCGGATGAAGTTTTCTGCAAAACCACAAGATGTGCGTGCAAATGGTGCTTTTTGCAGAACGCGCACGTGGATTTCTACCAAACGACGTGCTAAGCATGCCGATGCTGCTCTTTTTAGCACCCGCGCACGCATTTGTGCGAAAACGCGTTTTAAGCATGCACATGCATCTTTTGGTAGACGCGGATGAAGTTTTCTGCAAAACCACAAGATGTGCATGTAAATGGTGCTTTTGGCAGAACGCGTACGTGGATTTCTACCAAACGACGTGCTAAGCATGCCGATGCTGCTCTTTTTAGCACCCGCGCACGGATTTGTGCAAAAACGCGTTTTAAGCATGCCCATGCATCTTTTGGTAGACGCGGATGAAGTTTTCTGCAAAACCACAATATGTGCATGCAAATGGTGCTTTTGGCAGAACGCGCGCGTGGATTTCTACCAAACGACGTGCTAAGCATGCCGATGCTGCTCGTTTTAGCACCCGCGCACGCATTTTTGCGAAAACGCGTTTTAAGCATGCACATGCATCTTTTGGTAGACGCGGATGAAGTTTTCTGCAAAACCACAAGATGTGCGTGCAAATGGTGCTTTTGGCAGAACGCGCACGTGGATTTCTACCAAACGACGTGCTAAGCATGCCGATGCTGCTCTTTTTAGCACCCGCGCACGGATTTGTGCGAAAACGCGTTTTAAGCATGCACATGCATCTTTTGGTAGACGCGGATGAAGTTTTCTGCAAAACCACAAGATGTGCATGCAAATGGTGCTTTTGGCAGAACGCGCACGTGGATTTCTACCAAACGACGTGCTAAGCTTGCCGATGCTGCTCTTTTTAGCACCCGCGCACGGATTTGTGCGAAAACGCGTTTTAAGCATGCACATGCATCTTTTGGTAGACGCGGATGAAGTTTTCTGCAAAACCACAAGATGTGCATGCAAATGGTGCTTTTGGCAGAACGCGCACGTGGATTTCTACCAAACGACGTGCTAACCATGCCGATGCTGCTCTTTTTAGCACCCGCGCACGGATTTGTGCGAAAACGCGTTTTAAGCATGCACATGCATCTTTTGGTAGACGCGGATGAAGTTTTCTGCAAAACCACAAGATGTGCATGCAAATGGTGCTTTTGGCAGAACGCGCACGTGGATTTCTACCAAACGACGTGCTAAGCATGCCGATGCTGCTCTTTTTAGCACCCGCGCACGCATTTGTGCGAAAACGCGTTTTTAGCATGCACATGCATCTTTTGGTAGACGCGGATGAAGTTTTCTGCAAAACCACAAGATGTGCATGCAAATGGTGCTTTCTGCAGAACGCGCACATGGATTTCTACCAGACGACGTGCTAAGCATGCCGATGCTGCTCTTTTTAGCACCCGCGCACGGATTTGTGCGAAAACGCGTTTTAAGCATACACATGCATCTTTTGGTAGACGCGGATGAAGTTTTCTGCAAAACCACAATATGTGCATGCAAATGGTGCTTTTGGCAGAACGCGCACGTGGATTTCTACCAAACGACGTGCTAAGCATGCCGATGCTGCTCTTTTTAGCACCCGCGCACGGATCTGTGCGAAAACGCGTTTTAAGCATGCACATGCATCTTTTGGTAGACGCGGATGAAGTTTTCTGCAAAACCAGAAGATGTGCATGCAAATGTTGCTTTTGGCAGAACGCGCACGTGGATTTCTACCAAACCACGTCCTAAGCATGCCGATGCTGCTCTTTTTAGCACCCGCGCACGGATTTGTGCGAAAACGCGTTTTAAGCATGCACATGCATCTTTTGGTAGACGCGGATGAAGTTTTCTGCAAAACCACAAGATGTGCATGCAAATGGTGCTTTTGGCAGAACGCGCACGTGGATTTCTACCAAACGACGTGCTAAGCATGCCGATGCTGCTCTTTTTAGCACCCGCGCACGCATTTGTGCGAAAACGTGTTTTAAGCATGCACATGCATCTTTTGGTAGACGCGGATGAAGTTTTCTGCAAAACCACAAGATGTGCATGCAAATGGTGCTTTTTGCAGAACGCGCACGTGGATTTCTACCAAACGGCGTGCTAAGCATGCCGATGCTGCTCTTTTTAGCACCCGCGCACGCATTTGTGCGAAAACGCGTTTTAAGCATGCACATGCATCTTTTGGTAGACGCGGATGAAGTTTTCTGCAAAACCACAAGATGTGCATGCGAATGGTGCTTTTTGCAGAACGCGCACGTGGATTTCTACCAAACGACGTGCTAAGCTTGCCGATGCTGCTCTTTTTAGCACCCGCGCACGGATTTGTGCGAAAACGCGTTTTAAGCATGCACATGCATCTTTTGGTAGACGCGGATGAAGTTTTCTGCAAAACCACAAGATGTGCATGCAAATGGTGCTTTTGGCAGAACGCGCACGTGGATTTCTACCAAACGACGTGCTAAGCATGCCGATGCTGCTCTTTTTAGCACCCGCGCACGCATTTGTGCGAAAACGCGTTTTAAGCATGCACATGCATCTTTTGGTAGACGCGGATGAAGTTTTCTGCAAAACCACAAGATGTGCATGCAAATGGTGCTTTTCGCAGAACGCGCACGTGGATTTCTACAAACGACGTGCTAAGCATGCCGATGCTGCTCTTTTTAGCACCCGCGCACGGATTTGTGCGAAAACGCGTTTTAAGCATGCACATGCATCTTTTGGTAGACGCGGATGAAGTTTTCTGCAAAACCACAAGATGTGCATGCAAATGGTGCTTTTGGCAGAACGCGCACGTGGATTTCTACCAAACGACGTGCTAAGCATGCCGATGCTGCTCTTTTTAGCACCCGCGCATGCATTTGTGCGAAAACGCGTTTTAAGCATGCACATGCATCTTTTGGTAGACGCGGATGAAGTTTTCTGTAAAACCACAAGATGTGCATGCAAATGGTGCTTTTTGCAGAACGCGCACGTGGATTTCTACCAAACGACGCGCTAAGCATGCCGATGCTGCTCTTTTTAGCACCCGCGCACGCATTTGTGCGAAAACGCGTTTTAAGCATGCACATGCATCTTTTTTTGGACGCGGATGAAGTTTTCTGCAAAACCACAGGATGTGCGTGCAAATGGTGCTTTTTGCAGAACGCGCACGTGGATTTCTACCAAACGACGTGCTAAGCATGCCGATGCTGCTCTTTTTAGCACCCGCGCACGCATTTGTGCGAAAACGCTTTTTAAGCATGCACATGCATCTTTTGGTAGACGCGGATGAAGTTTTCTGCAAAACCACAAGATGTGCATGCAAATGGTGCTTTTGGCAGAACGCGTACGTGGATTTCTACCAAACGTCGTGCTAAGCATGCCGATGCTGCTCTTTTTAGCACCCGCGCACGGATTTGTGCAAAAACGCGTTTTAAGCATGCCCATGCATCTTTTGGTAGACGCGGATGAAGTTTTCTGCAAAACCACAATATGTGCATGCAAATGGTGCTTTTGGCAGAACACGCGCGTGGATTTCTACCAAACGACATGCTAAGCATGCCGATGCTGCTCGTTTTAGCACCCACGCACGCATTTTTGCGAAAACGCGTTTTAAGCATGCACATGCATCTTTTGGTAGACGCGGATGAAGTTTTCTGCAAAACCACAAGATGTGCGTGCAAATGGTGCTTTTGGCAGAACGCGCACGTGGATTTCTACCAAACGACGTGCTAAGCATGCCGATGCTGCTCTTTTTAGCACCCGCGCACGGATTTGTGCGAAAACGCGTTTTAAGCATGCACATGCATCTTTTGGTAGACGCGGATGAAGTTTTCTGCAAAACCACAAGATGTGCATGCAAATGGTGCTTTTGGCAGAACGCGCACGTGGATTTCTACCAAACGACGTGCTAAGCATGCCGATGCTGCTCTTTTTAGCACCCGCGCACGCATTTGTGCGAAAACGCGTTTTAAGCATGCACATGCATCTTTTGGTAGACGCGGATGAAGTTTTCTGCAAAACCACAAGATGTGCATGCAAATGGTGCTTTTGGCAGAACGCGCACGTGGATTTCTACCAAACGACGTGCTAAGCATGCCGATGCTGCTCTTTTTAGCACCCGCGCACGCATTTGTGCGAAAACGCGTTTTAAGCATGCACATGCATCTTTTGGTAGACGCGGATGAAGTTTTCTGCAAAACCACAAGATGTGCATGCAAATGGTGCTTTTGGCAGAACGCGCACGTGGATTTCTACCAAACGACGTGCTAAGCATGCCGATGCTGCTCTTTTTAGCACCCGCGCACGCTTTTGTGCGAAAACGCGTTTTTAGCATGCACATGCATCTTTTGGTAGACGCGGATGAAGTTTTCTGCAAAACCACAAGATGTGCATGCAAATGGTGCTTTTTGCAGAACGCGCACGTGGATTTCTACCAGACGACGTGCTAAGCATGCCGATGCTGCTCTTTTTAGCACCCGCGCACGGATTTGTGCGAAAACGCGTTTTAAGCATGCACATGCATCTTTTGGTAGACGCGGATGAAGTTTTCTGCAAAACCACAAGATGTGCATGCAAATGGTGCTTTTGGCAGAACGCGCACGTGGATTTCTACCAAACGACGTGCTAAGCATGCCGATGCTGCTCTTTTTAGCACCCCCGCACGCATTTGTGCGAAAACGCGTTTTAAGCATGCACATGCATATTTTGGTAGACGCGGATGAAGTTTTCTGCAAAACCACAAGATGTGCATGGAAATGGTGCTTTTAGCAGAACGCGCACGTGGATTTCTACCAAACGACGTGCTAAGCATGCCGATGCTGCTCTTTTTAGCACCCGCGCACGGATTTGCGCGAAAAAGAGTTTTAAGCATGCACATGCATCTTTTGGTAGACGCGGATGAAGTTTTCTGCAAAACCACAAGATGTGCATGCAAATGGTGCTTTTTGCAGAACGCGCACGTGGATTTCTACCAAGCGACGTGCTAAGCATGCCGATGCTGCTCTTTTTAGCACCCGCGCACGCATTTGTGCGAAACGCGTTTTAAGCATGCACATGCATCTTTTGGTAGACGCGGATGAAGTTTTCTGCAAAACCACAAGATGTGCATGCAAATGGTGCTTTTGGCAGAACGCGCACGTGGATTTCTACCAAACGACGTGCTAAGCATGCCCATGCTGCTCTTTTTAGCACCCGCGCACGCATTTGTGCGAAAACGCGTTTTAAGCATGCACATGCATCTTTTGGTAGACGCGGATGAAGTTTTCTGCAAAACCACAAGATGTGCATGCAAATGGTGCTTTTGGCAGAACGCGCACGTGGATTTCTACCAAACGACGTGCTAAGCATGCCGATGCTGCTCTTTTTAGCACCCGCGCACGCATTTGTGCGAAAACGCGTTTTAAGCATGCACATGCATCTTTTGGTAGACGCGGATGAAGTTTTCTGCAAAACCACAAGATGTGCATGCAAATGGTGCTTTTGGCAGAACGCGCACGTGGATTTCTACCAAACGACGTGCTAAGCATGCCGATGCTGCTCTTTTTAGCACCCGCGCACGCATTTGTGCGAAAACGCGTTTTAAGCATGCACATGCATCTTTTGGTAGACGCGGATGAAGTTTTCTGCAAAACCACAAGATGTGCATGCAAATGGTGCTTTTGGCAGAACGCGCACGTGGATTTCTACCAAACGACGTGCTAAGCATGCCGATGCTGCTCTTTATAGCACCCGCGCACGCATTTGTGCGAAAACGCGTTTTAAGCATGCACATGCATCTTTTGGTAGACGCGGATGAAGTTTTCTGCAAAACCACAAAATGTGCATGCAAATGGTGCTTTTTGCAGAACGCGCACGTGGATTTCTACCAAACGACGTGCTAAGCATGCCGATGCTGCTCTTTTTAGCACCCGCGCACGCATTTGTGCGAAAACGCGTTTTAAGCATGCACATGCATCTTTTGGTAGACGCGGATGAAGTTTTCTGCAAAACCACAAGATGTGCATGCAAATGGTGCTTTTTGCAGAACGCGCACGTGGATTTCTACCAAACGACGTGCTAAGCATGCCGATGCTGCTCTTTTTAGCACCCGCGCACGGATTTGTGCGAAAACGCGTTTTAAGCATGCACATACATCTTTTGGTAGACGCGGATGAAGTTTTCTGCTAAACCACAAGATGTACATGCAAATGGTGCTTTTGGCAGAACGCGCACGTGGATTTCTACCAAACGACGTGCTAAGCATGCCGATGCTGCTCTTTTTAGCACCCGCGCACGGATTTGTGCGAAAACGCGTTTTAAGCATGCACATGCATCTTTTGGTAGACGCGGATGAAGTTTTCTGCAAAACCACAAGATGTGCATGCAAATGGTGCTTTTGGCAGAACGCGCACGTGGATTTCTACCAAACGACGTGCTAAGCATGCCGATGCTGCTCTTTTTAGCACCCGCGCACGGATTTGTGCGAAAACGCGTTTTAAGCATGCACATGCATCTTTTGGTAGACGCGGATGAAGTTTTCTGCAAAACCACAAGATGTGCATGCAAATGGTGCTTTTTGCAGAACGCGCACCTGGATTTCTACCAAACGACGTGCTAAGCTTGCCGATGCTGCTCTTTTTAGCACCCGCGCACGGATTTGTGCGAAAACGCGTTTTAAGCATGCACATGCATCTTTTGGTAGACGCGGATGAAGTTTTCTGCAAAACCACAAGATGTGCATGCAAATGGTGCTTTTGGCAGAACGCGCACGTGGATTTCTACCAAACGACGTGCTAAGCATGCCGATGCTGCTCTTTTTAGCACCCGCGCACGCATTTGTGCGAAAACGCGTTTTAAGCGTGCACATGCATCTTTTGGTAGTCGCGGATGAAGTTTTCTGCAAAACCACAAGATGTGCATGCAAATGGTGCTTTTGGCAGAACGCGCACGTGGATTTCTACCAAACGACGTGCTAAGCATGCCGATGCTGCTCTTTTTAGCACCCGCGCACGCATTTGTGCGAAAACGCGTTTTAAGCATGCACATGCATCTTTTGGTAGACGCGGATGAAGTTTTCTGCAAAACCACAAAATGTGCATGCAAATGGTGCTTTTTGCAGAACGCGCACGTGGATTTCTACCAAACGACGTGCTAAGCATGCCGATGCTGCTCTTTTTAGCACCCGCGCACGCATTTGTGCGAAAACGCGTTTTAAGCATGCACATGCATCTTTTGGTAGACGCGGATGAAGTTTTCTGCAAAACCACACGATGTGCATGCAAATGGTGCTTTTTGCAGAACGCGCACGTGGATTTCTACCAAACGACGTGCTAAGCATGCCGATGCTGCTCTTTTTAGCACCCGCGCACGGATTTGTGCGAAAACGCGTTTTAAGCATGCACATACATCTTTTGGTAGACGCGGATGAAGTTTTCTGCAAAACCACAAGATGTACATGCAAATGGTGCTTTTGGCAGAACGCGCACGTGGATTTCTACCAAACGACGTGCTAAGCATGCCGATGCTGCTCTTTTTAGCACCCGCGCACGGATTTGTGCGAAAACGCGTTTTAAGCATGCACATGCATCTTTTGGTAGACGCGGATGAAGTTTTCTGCAAAACCACAAGATGTGCATGCAAATGGTGCTTTTGGCAGAACGCGCACGTGGATTTCTACCAAACGACGTGCTAAGCATGCCGATGCTGCTCTTTTTAGCACCCGCGCACGGATTTGCGCGAAAACGCGTTTTAAGCATGCACATGCATCTTTTGGTAGACGCGGATGAAGTTTTCTGCAAAACCACAAGATGTGCATGCAAATGGTGCTTTTGGCAGAACGCGCACGTGGATTTCTACCAAACGACGTGCTAAGCATGCCGATGCTGCTCTTTTTAGCACCCGCGCACGCATTTGTGCGAAAACGCGTTTTAAGCATGCACATGCATCTTTTGGTAGACGCGGATGAAGTTTTCTGCAAAACCACAAGATGTGCATGCAAATGGTGCTTTTGGCAGAACGCGCACGTGGATTTCTACCAAACGACGTGCTAAGCATGCCGATGCTGCTCTTTTTAGCACCCGCGCACGCATTTGTGCGAAAACGCGTTTTAAGCATGCACATGCATCTTTTGGTAGACGCGGATGAAGTTTTCTGCAAAACCACAAGATGTGCATGCAAATGGTGCTTTTTGCAGAACGCGCACGTAGATTTCTACCAAACGACGTGCTAAGCATGCCGATGCTGCTCTTTTTAGCACCCGCGCACGCATTTGTGCGAAAACGCGTTTTAAGCATGCACAGGCATCTTTTGGTACACGCGGATGAAGTTTTCTGCAAAACCACAAGATGTGCATGCAAATGGTGCTTTTTGAAGAACGCGCACGTGGATTTCTACCAAACGACGTGCTACGCTTGCCGATGCTGCTCTTTTTAGCACCCGCGCACGGATTTGTGCGAAAACGCGTTTTAAGCATGCACATGCATCTTTTGGTAGACGCGGATGAAGTTTTCTGCAAAACCACAAGATGTGCATGCAAATGGTGCTTTTGGCAGAACGCGCACGTGGTTTCTACCAAACGACGTGCTAAGCATGCCGATGCTGCTCTTTTTAGCACCCGCGCACGCATTTGTGCGAAAACGCGTTTTAAGCATGCACATGCATCTTTTGGTAGACGCGGATGAAGTTTTCTGCAAAACCACAAGATGTGCATGCAAATGGTGCTTTTTGCAGAACGCGCACCTGGATTTCTACCAAACGACGTGCTAAGCATGCCGATGCTGCTCTTTTTAGCACCCGCGCACGGATTTGGGCGAAAACGCGTTTTAAGCATGCACATGCATCTTTTGGTAGACGCGGATGAAGTTTTCTGCAAAACCACAAGATGTGCATGCAAATGGTGCTTTTGGCAGAACGCGCACGTGGATTTCTACCAAACGACGTGCTAAGCATGCCGATGCTGCTCTTTTTAGCACCCGCGCACGCATTTGTGCGAAAACGCGTTTTAAGCATGCACATGCATCTTTTGGTAGACGCGGATGAAGTTTTCTGCAAAACCACAAGATGTGCATGCAAATGGTGCTTTTGGCAGAACGCGCACGTGGATTTCTACCAAACGACGTGCTAAGCATGCCGATGCTGCTCTTTTTAGCACCCGCGCACGCATTTGTGCGAAAACGCGTTTTAAGCATGCACATGCATCTTTTGGTAGTCGCGGATGAAGTTTTCTGCAAAACCACAAGATGTGCATGCAAATGGTGCTTTTTGCAGAACGCGCACGTGGATTTCTACCAAACGACGTGCTAAGCATGTCGATGCTGCTCTTTTTAGCACCCGCGCACGCATTTGTGCGAAAACGCGTTTTAAGCATGCACATGCATCTTTTGGTAGACGCGGATGAAGTTTTCTGCAAAACCACAAGATGTGCATGCAAATGGTGCTTTTGGCAGAACGCGCACGTGGATTTCTACCAAACGACGTGCTAAGCATGCCGATGCTGCTCTTTTTAGCACCCGCGCACGCATTTGTGCGAAAACGCGTTTTAAGCATGCACATGCATCTTTTGGTAGACGCGGATGAAGTTTTCTGCAAAACCACAAGATGTGCATGCAAATGGTGCTTTTTGCAGAACGCGCACGTGGATTTCTACCAAACGACGTGCTAAGCATGCCGATGCTGCTCTTTTTAGCACCCGCGCACGCATTTGTGCGAAAACGCGTTTTAAGCATGCACATGCATCTTTTGGTAGACGCGGATGAAGTTTTCTGCAAAACCACAAGATGTGCATGCAAATGGTGCTTTTTGCAGAACGCGCACGTGGATTTCTACCAAACGACGTGCTAAGCATGCCGATGCTGCTCTTTTTAGCACCCGCGCACGGATTTGTGCGAAAACGCGTTTTAAGCATGCACATACATCTTTTGGTAGACGCGGATGAAGTTTTCTGCAAAACCACAAGATGTGCATGCAAATGGTGCTTTTGGCAGAACGCGCACGTGGATTTCTACCAAACGACGTGCTAAGCATGCCGATGCTGCTCTTTTTAGCACCCGCGCACGGATTTGTGCGAAAACGCGTTTTAAGCATGCACATGCATCTTTTGGTAGACGCGGATGAAGTTTTCTGCAAAACCATAAGATGTGCATGCAAATGGTGCTTTTGGCAGAACGCGCACGTGGATTTCTACCAAACGACGTGCTAAGCATGCCGATGCTGCTCTTTTTAGCACCCGCGCACGGATTTGTGCGAAAACGCGTTTTAAGCATGCACATGCATCTTTTGGTAGACGCGGATGAAGTTTTCTGCAAAACCACAAGATGTGCATGCAAATGGTGCTTTTTGCAGAACGCGCACGTGGATTTCTACCAAACGACGTGCTAAGCATGCCGATGCTGCTCTTTTTAGCACCCGCGCACGGATTTGTGCGAAAACGCGTTTTAAGCATGCACATACATCTTTTGGTAGACGCGGATGAAGTTTTCTGCAAAACCACAAGATGTGCATGCAAATGGTGCTTTTGGCAGAACGCGCACGTGGATTTCTACCAAACGACGTGCTAAGCATGCCGATGCTGCTCTTTTTAGCACCCGCGCACGGATTTGTGCGAAAACGCGTTTTAAGCATGCACATGCATCTTTTGGAAGACGCGGATGAAGTTTTCTGCAAAACCACAAGATGTGCATGCAAATGGTGCTTTTGGCAGAACGCGCACGTGGATTTCTACCAAACGACGTGCTAAGCATGCCGATGCTGCTCTTTTTAGCACCCGCGCACGGATTTGTGCGAAAACGCGTTTTAAGCATGCACATGCATCTTTTGGTAGACGCGGATGAAGTTTTCTGCAAAACCACAAGATGTGCATGCAAATGGTGCTTTTGGCAGAACGCGCACGTGAATTTCTACCAAACGACGTGCTAAGCATGCCGATGCTGCTCTTTTTAGCACCCGCGCACGCATTTGTGCGAAAACGCGTTTTAAGCATGCACATGCATCTTTTGGTAGACGCGGATGAAGTTTTCTGCAAAACCACAAGATGTGCATGCAAATGGTGCTTTTGGCAGAACGCGCACGTGGATTTCTACCAAACGACGTGCTAAGCATGCCGATGCTGCTCTTTTTAGCACCCGCGCACGCATTTGTGCGAAAACGCGTTTTAAGCATGCACATGCATCTTTTGGTAGACGCGGATGAAGTTTTCTGCAAAACCACAAGATGTGCATGCAAATGGTGCTTTTGGCAGAACGCGCACGTGGATTTCTACCAAACGACGTGCTAAGCATGCCGATGCTGCTCTTTTTAGCACCCGCGCACGGATTTGTGCGAAAACGCGTTTTAAGCATGCACATGCATCTTTTGGTAGACGCGGATGAAGTTTTCTGCAAAACCACAAGATGTGCATGCAAATGGTGCTTTTGGCAGAACGCGCACGTGGATTTCTACCAAACGACGTGCTAAGCATGCCGATGCTGCTCTTTTTAGCACCCGCGCACGGATTTGTGCGAAAACGCGTTTTAAGCATGCACATGCATCTTTTGGTAGACGCGGATGAAGTTTTCTGCAAAACCACAAGATGTGCATGCAAATGGTGCTTTTGGCAGAACGCGCACGTGGATTTCTACCAAACGACGTGCTAAGCATGCCGATGCTGCTCTTTTTAGCACCCGCGCACGCATTTGTGCGAAAACGCGTTTTAAGCATGCACATGCATCTTTTGGTAGACGCGGATGAAGTTTTCTGCAAAACCACAAGATGTGCATGCAAATGGTGCTTTTGGCAGAACGCGCACGTGGATTTCTACCAAACGACGTGCTAAGCATGCCGATGCTGCTCTTTTTAGCACCCGCGCACGCATTTGTGCGAAAACGCGTTTTAAGCATGCACATGCATCTTTTGGTAGACGCGGATGAAGTTTTCTGCAAAACCACAAGATGTGCATGCAAATGGTGCTTTTTGCAGAACGCGCACGTAGATTTCTACCAAACGACGTGCTAAGCATGCCGATGCTGCTCTTTTTAGCACCCGCGCACGCATTTGTGCGAAAACGCGTTTTAAGCATGCACAGGCATCTTTTGGTAGACGCGGATGAAGTTTTCTGCAAAACCACAAGATGTGCATGCAAATGGTGCTTTTTGAAGAACGCGCACGTGGATTTCTACCAAACGACGTGCTAAGCTTGCCGATGCTGCTCTTTTTAGCACCCGCGCACGGATTTGTGCGAAAACGCGTTTTAAGCATGCACATGCATCTTTTGGTAGACGCGGATGAAGTTTTCTGCAAAACCACAAGATGTGCATGCAAATGGTGCTTTTGGCAGAACGCGCACGTGGGTTTCTACCAAACGACGTGCTAAGCATGCCGATGCTGCTCTTTTTAGCAACCGCGCACGCATTTGTGCGAAAACGCGTTTTAAGCATGCACATGCATCTTTTGGTAGACGCGGATGAAGTTTTCTGCAAAACCACAAGATGTGCATGCAAATGGTGCTTTTTGCAGAACGCGCACCTGGATTTCTACCAAACGACGTGCTAAGCATGCCGATGCTGCTCTTTTTAGCACCCGCACACGGATTTGTGCGAAAACGCGTTTTAAGCATGCACATGCATCTTTTGGTAGACGCGGATGAAGTTTTCTGCAAAACCACAAGATGTGCATGCAAATGGTGCTTTTGGCAGAACGCGCATGTGGATTTCTACCAAACGACGTGCTAAGCATGCCGATGCTGCTCTTTTTAGCACCCGCGCACGCATTTGTGCGAAAACGCGTTTTAAGCATGCACATGCATCTTTTGGTAGACGCGGATGAAGTTTTCTGCAAAACCACAAGATGTGCATGCAAATGGTGCTTTTGGCAGAATGCGCACGTGGATTTCTACCAAACGACGTGCTAAGCATGCCGATGCTGCTCTTTTTAGCACCCGCGCACGCATTTGTGCGAAAACGCGTTTTAAGCATGCACATGCATCTTTTGGTAGACGCGGATGAAGTTTTCTGCAAAACCACAAGATGTGCATGCAAATGGTGCTTTTGGCAGAACGCGCACGTGGATTTCTACCAAACGACGTGCTAAGCATGCCGATGCTGCTCTTTTTAGCACCCGCGCACGCATTTGTGCGAAAACGCGTTTTAAGCATGCACATGCATCTTTTGGTAGACGCGGATGAAGTTTTCTGCAAAACCACAAGATGTGCATGCAAATGGTGCTTTTTGCAGAACGCGCACGTGGATTTCTACCAAACGACGTGCTAAGCATGCCGATGCTGCTCTTTTTAGCACCCGCGCACGCATTTGTGCAAAAACGCGTTTTAAGCATGCACATACATCTTTTGGTAGACGCGGATGAAGTTTTCTGCAAAACCACAAGATGTGCATGCAAATGGTGCTTTTGGCAGAACGCGCACGTGGATTTCTACCAAACGACGTGCTAAGCATGCCGATGCTGCTCTTTTTAGCACCCGCGCACGGATTTGTGCGAAAACGCGTTTGAAGCATGCACATGCATCTTTTGGTAGACGCGGATGAAGTTTTCTGCAAAACCACAAGATGTGCATGCAAATGGTGCTTTTGGCAGAACGCGCACGTGGATTTCTACCAAACGACGTGCTAAGCATGCCGATGCTGCTCTTTTTAGCACCCGCGCACGGATTTGTGCGAAAACGCGTTTTAAGCATGCACATGCATCTTTTGGTAGACGCGGATGAAGTTTTCTGCAAAACCACAAGATGTGCATGCAAATGGTGCTTTTGGCAGAACGCGCACGTGGATTTCTACCAAACGACGTGCTAAGCATGCCGATGCTGCTCTTTTTAGCACCCGCGCACGCATTTGTGCGAAAACGCGTTTTAAGCATGCACATGCATCTTTTGGTAGACGCGGATGAAGTTTTCTGCAAAACCACAAGATGTGCATGCAAATGGTGCTTTTTGCAGAACGCGCACGTAGATTTCTACCAAACGAGGTGCTAAGCATGCCGATGCTGCTCTTTTTAGCACCCGCGCACGCATTTGTGCGAAAACGCGTTTTAAGCATGCACAGGCATCTTTTGGTAGACGCGGATGAAGTTTTCTGCAAAACCACAAGATGTGCATGCAAATGGTGCTTTTTGAAGAACGCGCACGTGGATTTCTACCAAACGACGTGCTAAGCTTGCCGATGCTGCTCTTTTTAGCACCCGCGCACGCATTTGTGCGAAAACGCGTTTTAAGCATGCACATGCATCTTTTGGTAGACGCGGATGAAGTTTTCTGCAAAACCACAAGATGTGCATGCAAATGGTGCTTTTGGCAGAACGCGCACGTGGGTTTCTACCAAACGACGTGCTAAGCATGCCGATGCTGCTCTTTTTAGCATCCGCGCACGCATTTGTGCGAAAACGCGTTTTAAGCATGCACATGCATCTTTTGGTAGACGCGGATGAAGTTTTCTGCAAAACCACAAGATGTGCATGCAAATGGTCCTTTTTGCAGAACGCGCACCTGGATTTCTACCAAACGACGTGCTAAGCATGCCGATGCTGCTCTTTTTAGCACCCGCGCACGCATTTGTGCGAAAACGCGTTTTAAGCATGCACATGCATCTTTTGGTAGACGCGGATGAAGTTTTCTGCAAAACCACAAGATGTGCATGCAAATGGTGCTTTTGGCAGAACGCGCACGTGGATTTCTACCAAACGACGTGCTAAGCATGCCGATGCTGCTTTTTTTAGCACCCGCGCACGCATTTGTGCGAAAACGCGTTTTAAGCATGCACATGCATCTTTTGGTAGACGCGGATGAAGTTTTCTGCAAAACCACAAGATGTGCATGCAAATGGTGCTTTTGGCAGAACGCGTACGTGGATTTCTACCAAACGACGTGCTAAGCATGCCGATGCTGCTCTTTTTAGCACCCGCGCACGGATTTGTGCAAAAACGCGTTTTAAGCATGCCCATGCATCTTTTGGTAGACGCGGATGAAGTTTTCTGCAAAACCACAATATGTGCATGCAAATGGTGCTTTTGGCAGAACGCGCGCGTGGATTTCTACCAAACGACGTGCTAAGCATGCCGATGCTGCTCGTTTTAGCACCCGCGCACGCATTTTTGCGAAAACGCGTTTTAAGCATGCACATGCATCTTTTGGTAGACGCGGATGAAGTTTTCTGCAAAACCACAAGATGTGCGTGCAAATGGTGCTTTTGGCAGAACGCACACGTGGATTTTTACCAAACGACGTGCTAAGCATGCCGATGCTGCTCTTTTTAGCACCCGCGCACGGATTTGTGCGAAAACGCGTTTTAAGCATGCACATGCATCTTTTGGTAGACGCGGATGAAGTTTTCTGCAAAACCACAAGATGTGCATGCAAATGGTGCTTTTGGCAGAACGCGCACGTGGATTTCTACCAAACGACGTGCTAAGCATGCCGATGCTGCTCTTTTTAGCACCCGCGCACGCATTTGTGCGAAAACGCGTTTTAAGCATGCACATCATCTTTTGGTAGACGCGGATGAAGTTTTCTGCAAAACCACAAGATGTGCATGCAAATGGTGCTTTTGGCAGAACGCGCACGTGGATTTCTACCAAACGACGTGCTAAGCATGCCGATGCTGCTCTTTTTAGCACCCGCGCACGCATTTGTGCGAAAACGCGTTTTAAGCATGCACATGCATCTTTTGGTAGACGCGGATGAAGTTTTCTGCAAAACCACAAGATGTGCATGCAAATGGTGCTTTTGGCAGAACGCGCACGTGGATTTCTACCAAACGACGTGCTAAGCACGCCGATGCTGCTCTTTTTAGCACCCGCGCACGCATTTGTGCGAAAACGCGTTTTTAGCATGCACATGCATCTTTTGGTAGACGCCGATGAAGTTTTCTGCAAAACCACAAGATGTGCATGCAAATGGTGCTTTTTGCAGAACGCGCACGTGGATTTCTACCAGACGACGTGCTAAGCATGCCGATGCTGCTCTTTTTAGCACCCGCGCACGGATTTGTGCGAAAACGCGTTTTAAGCATGCACATGCATCTTTTGGTAGACGACACACGCGAGACAGATGAAACCACAACATGTGCATGCAAATGGTGCTTTTGGCAGAACGCGCACGTGGATTTCTACCAAACGACGTGCTAAGCATGCCGATGCTGCTCTTTTTAGCACCCGCGCACGCATTTGTGCGAAAACGCGTTTTAAGCATGCACATGCATCTTTTGGTAGACGCGGATGAAGTTTTCTGCAAAACCACAAGATGTGCATGCAAATGGTGCTTTTTGCAGAACGCGCACGTGGATTTCTACCAAACGACGTGCTAAGCATGCCGATGCTGCTCTTTTTAGCACCCGCGCACGGATTTGTGCGAAAACGCGTTTTAAGCATGCACATGCATCTTTTGGTAGACGCGGATGAAGTTTTCTGCAAAACCACAAGATGTGCATGCAAATGGTGCTTTTGGCAGAACGCGCACGTGGATTTCTACCAAACGACGTGCTAAGCATGCCGATGCTGCTCTTTTTAGCACCCGCGCACGCATTTGTGCGAAAACGCGTTTTAAGCATGCACATGCATCTTTTGGTAGACGCGGATGAAGTTTTCTGCAAAACCACAAGATGTGCATGCAAATGGTGCTTTTTGCAGAACGCGCACGTGGATTTCTACCAAACGACGTGCTAAGCATGCCGATGCTGCTCTTTTTAGCACCCGCGCACAGATTTGTGCGAAAACGCGTTTTAAGCATGCACATGCATCTTTTGGTAGACGCGGATGAAGTTTTCTGCAAAACCACAAGATGTGCATGCAAATGGTGCTTTTTGCAGAACGCGCTCGTGGATTTCTACCAAACGACGTGCTAAGCATGCCGATGCTGCTCTTTTTAGCACCCGCGCACGCATTTGGGCGAAAACGCGTTTTAAGCATGCACATGCATCTTTTGGTAGACGCGGATGAAGTTTTCTGCAAAACCACAAGATGTGCATGCAAATGGTGCTTTTTGCAGAACGCGCACGTGGATTTCTACCAAACGACGTGCTAAGCATGCCGATGCTGCTCTTTTTAGCACCCGCGCACGGATTTGTGCGAAAACGCGTTTTAAGCATGCACATGCATCTTTTGGTAGACGCGGATGAAGTTTTCTGCAAAACCACAAGATGTGCATGCAAATGGTGCTTTTGGCAGAACGCGCACGTGGATTTCTACCAAACGACGTACTAAGCATGCCGATACTGCTCTTTTTAGCACCCGCGCACGCATTTGTGCGAAAAGGCGTTTTAAGCATGCGCATGCATCTTTTGGTAGACGCGGATGAAGTTTTCTGCGAAACCACAAGATGTGCATGCAAATGATGCTTTTTGCAGAACGCGCACGTGGATTTCTACCAAACGACTTGCTAAGCATGCCGATGCTGCTCTTTTTAGCACCCGCGCACGCATTTGTGCGGAAAACGCGTTTTAAGCATGCACATGCATCTTTTGGTAGACGCGGATGAAGTTTTCTGCAAAACCACAAGATGTGCATGCAAATGGTGCTTTTTGCAGAACGCGCACGTGGATTTCTACCAAACGACGTGCTAAGCATGCCGATGCTGCTCTTTTTAGCACCCGCGCACGGATTTGTGCGAAAACGCGTTTTAAGCATGCACATGCATCTTTTGGTAGACGCGGATGAAGTTTTCTGCAAAACCACAAGATGTGCATGCAAATGGTGCTTTTTGCAGAACGCGCACGTGGATTTCTACCAAACGACGTGCTAAGCATGCCGATGCTGCTATTTTTAGCACCCGCGCACGCATTTGTGCGAAAAAGCGTTTTAAGCATGCACATGCATCTTTTGGTAGACGCGGATGAAGTTTTCTGCAAAACCACAAGATGTGCATGCAAATGGTGCTTTTTGCAGAACGCGCACGTGGATTTCTACCAAACGACGTGCTAAGCATGCCGATGCTGCTCTTTTTAGCACCCGCGCACGCATTTGTGCGAAAACGCGTTTTTAAGCATGCACATGCATCTTTTGGTAGACGCGGATGAAGTTTTCTGCAAAACCACAAGATGTGCATGCAAATGGTGCTTTTTGCAGAACGCGCACATGGATTTCTACCAAACGACGTGCTAAGCATGCCGATGCTGCTCTTTTTAGCACCCGCGCACGGATTTGTGCGAAAACGCGTTTTAAGCATGCACATGCATCTTTTGGTAGACGCGGATGAAGTTTTCTGCAAAACCACAAGATGTGCATGCAAATGGTGCTTTTTGCAGAACGCGCACGTGGATTTCTACCAAACGACTTGCTAAGCATGCCGATGCTGCTCTTTTTAGCACCCGCGCACGCATTTGTGCGAAAACGCGTTTTAAGCATGCACATGCATCTTTTGGTAGACGCGGATGAAGTTTTCTGCAAAACCACAAGATGTGCATGCAAATGGTGCTTTTTGCAGAACGCGCACGTGGATTTCTACCAAACGACGTGCTAAGCATACCGATGCTGCTCTTTTTAGCACCCGCGCACGCATTTGTGCGAAAACGCGTTTTAAGCATGCACATGCATCTTTTGGTAGACGCGGATGAAGTTTTCTGCAAAACCACAAGATGTGCATGCAAATGGTGCTTTTTGCAGAACCCGCTCGTGGATTTCTACCAAACGACGTGCTAAGCATGCCGATGCTGCTCTTTTTAGCACCCGCGCACGCATTTGTGCGAAAACGCGTTTTAAGCATGCACATGCATCTTTTGGTAGACGCGGATGAAGTTTTCTGCAAAACCACAACATGTGCATGCAAATGGTGCTTTTTGCAGAACGCGCACGTGGATTTCTACCAAACGACGTGCTAAGCATGCCGATGCTGCTCTTTTTAGCACCCGCGCACGGATTTGTGCGAAAACGCGTTTTAAGCATGCACATGCATCTTTTGGTAGACGCGGATGAAGTTTTCTGCAAAACCACAACATGTGCATGCAAATGGTGCTTTTGGCAGAACGCGCACGTGGATTTCTACCAAACGACGTGCTAAGCATGCCGATGCTGCTCTTTTTAGCACCCGCGCACGCATTTGTGCGAAAACGCGTTTTAAGCATGCACATGCATCTTTTGGTAGACGCGGATGAAGTTTTCTGCAAAACCACAAGATGTGCATGCAAATGGTGCTTTTTGCAGAACGCGCTCGTGGATTTCTACCAAACGACGTGCTAAGCATGCCGATGCTGCTCTTTTTAGCACCCGCGCACGGATTTGTGCGAAAACGCGTTTTAAGCATGCACATGCATCTTTGGTAGACGCGGATGAAGTTTTCTGCGAAACCACAACATGTGCATGCAAATGGTGCTTTTGGCAGAACGCGCACGTGGATTTCTACCAAACGACGTGCTAAGCATGCCGATGCTGCTCTTTTTAGCACCCGCGCACGCATTTGTGCGAAAACGCGTTTTAAGCATGCACATGCATCTTTTGGTAGACGCGGATGAAGTTTTCTGCAAAACCACAAGATGTGCATGCAAATGGTGCTTTTTGCAGAACGCGCACGTGGATTTCTACCAAACGACGTGCTAAGCATGCCGATGCTGCTCTTTTTAGCACCCGCGCACGGATTTGTGCGAAAACGCGTTTTAAGCATGCACATGCATCTTTTGGTAGACGCGGATGAAGTTTTCTGCAAAACCACAAGATGTGCATGCAAATGGTGCTTTTGGCAGAACGCGCACGTGGATTTCTACCAAACGACGTGCTAAGCATGCCGATGCTGCTCTTTTTAGCACCCGCGCACGCATTTGTGCGAAAACGCGTTTTAAGCATGCACATGCATCTTTTGGTAGACGCGGATGAAGTTTTCTGCAAAACCACAAGATGTGCATGCAAATGGTGCTTTTTGCAGAACGCGCACGTGGATTTCTACCAAACGACGTGCTAAGCATGCCGATGCTGCTCTTTTTAGCACCCGCGCACAGATTTGTGCGAAAACGCGTTTTAAGCATGCACATGCATCTTTTGGTAGACGCGGATGAAGTTTTCTGCAAAACCACAAGATGTGCATGCAAATGGTGCTTTTTGCAGAACGCGCTCGTGGATTTCTACCAAACGACGTGCTAAGCATGCCGATGCTGCTCTTTTTAGCACCCGCGCACGCATTTGGGCGAAAACGCGTTTTAAGCATGCACATGCATCTTTTGGTAGACGCGGATGAAGTTTTCTGCAAAACCACAAGATGTGCATGCAAATGGTGCTTTTTGCAGAACGCGCACGTGGATTTCTACCAAACGACGTGCTAAGCATGCCGATGCTGCTCTTTTTAGCACCCGCGCACGGATTTGTGCGAAAACGCGTTTTAAGCATGCACATGCATCTTTTGGTAGACGCGGATGAAGTTTTCTGCAAAACCACAAGATGTGCATGCAAATGGTGCTTTTGGCAGAACGCGCACGTGGATTTCTACCAAACGACGTACTAAGCATGCCGATACTGCTCTTTTTAGCACCCGCGCACGCATTTGTGCGAAAAGGCGTTTTAAGCATGCGCATGCATCTTTTGGTAGACGCGGATGAAGTTTTCTGCAAAACCACAAGATGTGCATGCAAATGATGCTTTTTGCAGAACGCGCACGTGGATTTCTACCAAACGACTTGCTAAGCATGCCGATGCTGCTCTTTTTAGCACCCGCGCACGCATTTGTGCGAAAACGCGTTTTAAGCATGCACATGCATCTTTTGGTAGACGCGGATGAAGTTTCTGCAAAACCACAAGATGTGCATGCAAATGGTGCTTTTTGCAGAACGCGCACGTGGATTTCTACCAAACGACGTGCTAAGCATGCCGATGCTGCTCTTTTTAGCACCCGCGCACGGATTTGTGCGAAAACGCGTTTTAAGCATGCACATGCATCTTTTGGTAGACGCGGATGAAGTTTTCTGCAAAACCACAAGATGTGCATGCAAATGGTGCTTTTTGCAGAACGCGCACGTGGATTTCTACCAAACGACGTGCTAAGCATGCCGATGCTGCTATTTTTAGCACCCGCGCACGCATTTGTGCGAAAAAGCGTTTTAAGCATGCACATGCATCTTTTGGTAGACGCGGATGAAGTTTTCTGCAAAACCACAAGATGTGCATGCAAATGGTGCTTTTTGCAGAACGCGCACGTGGATTTCTACCAAACGACGTGCTAAGCATGCCGATGCTGCTCTTTTTAGCACCCGCGCACGCATTTGTGCGAAAACGCGTTTTAAGCATGCACATGCATCTTTTGGTAGACGCGGATGAAGTTTTCTGCAAAACCACAAGATGTGCATGCATATGGTGCTTTTTGCAGAACGCGCACGTGGATTTCTACCAAACATCGTGCTAAGCATGCCGATGCTGCTCTTTTTAGCACCCGCGCACGCATTTGTGCGAAAACGCGTTTTAAGCATGCACATGCATCTTTTGGTAGACGCGGATGAAGTTTTCTGCAAAACCACAAGATGTGCATGCAAATGGTGCTTTTTGCAGAACGCGCACGTGGATTTCTACCAAACGACGTGCTAAGCATGCCGATGCTGCTCTTTTTAGCACCCGCGCACGGATTTGTGCGAAAACGCGTTTTAAGCATGCACATGCATCTTTTGGTAGACGCGGATGAAGTTTTCTGCAAAACCACAAGATGTGCATGCAAATGGTGCTTTTGGCAGAACGCGCACGTGGATTTCTACCAAACGACGTGCTAAGCATGCCGATGCTGCTCTTTTTAGCACCCGCGCACGCATTTGTGCGAAAACGCGTTTTAAGCATGCACATGCATCTTTTGGTAGACGCGGATGAAGTTTTCTGCAAAACCACAAGATGTGCATGCAAATGGTGCTTTTTGCAGAACGCGCACGTGGATTTCTACCAAACGACGTGCTAAGCATGCCGATGCTGCTCTTTTTAGCACCCGCGCACAGATTTGTGCGAAAACACGTTTTAAGCATGCACATGCATCTTTTGGTAGACGCGGATGAAGTTTTCTGCAAAACCACAACATGTGCATGCAAATGGTGCTTTTGGCAGAACGCGCACGTGGATTTCTACCAAACGACGTGCTAAGCATGCCGATGCTGCTCTTTTTAGCACCCGCGCACGCATTTGTGCGAAAACGCGTTTTAAGCATGCACATGCATCTTTTGGTAGACGCGGATGAAGTTTTCTGCAAAACCACAAGATGTGCATGCAAATGGTGCTTTTTGCAGAACGCGCTCGTGGATTTCTACCAAACGACGTGCTAAGCATGCCGATGCTGCTCTTTTTAGCACCCGCGCACGCATTTGGGCGAAAACGCGTTTTAAGCATGCACATGCATCTTTTGGTAGACGCGGATGAAGTTTTCTGCAAAACCACAAGATGTGCATGCATATGGTGCTTTTTGCAGAACGCGCACGTGGATTTCTACCAAACATCGTGCTAAGCATGCCGATGCTGCTCTTTTTAGCACCCGCGCACGCATTTGTGCGAAAACGCGTTTTAAGCATGCACATGCATCTTTTGGTAGACGCGGATGAAGTTTTCTGCAAAACCACAAGATGTGCATGCAAATGGTGCTTTTTGCAGAACGCGCACGTGGATTTCTACCAAACGACGTGCTAAGCATGCCGATGCTGCTCTTTTTAGCACCCGCGCACGGATTTGTGCGAAAACGCGTTTTAAGCATGCACATGCATCTTTTGGTAGACGCGGATGAAGTTTTCTGCAAAACCACAAGATGTGCATGCAAATGGTGCTTTTGGCAGAACGCGCACGTGGATTTCTACCAAACGACGTGCTAAGCATGCCGATGCTGCTCTTTTTAGCACCCGCGCACGCATTTGTGCGAAAACGCGTTTTAAGCATGCACATGCATCTTTTGGTAGACGCGGATGAAGTTTTCTGCAAAACCACAAGATGTGCATGCAAATGGTGCTTTTTGCAGAACGCGCACGTGGATTTCTACCAAACGACGTGCTAAGCATGCCGATGCTGCTCTTTTTAGCACCCGCGCACAGATTTGTGCGAAAACACGTTTTAAGCATGCACATGCATCTTTTGGTAGACGCGGATGAAGTTTTCTGCAAAACCACAACATGTGCATGCAAATGGTGCTTTTGGCAGAACGCGCACGTGGATTTCTACCAAACGACGTGCTAAGCATGCCGATGCTGCTCTTTTTAGCACCCGCGCACGCATTTGTGCGAAAACGCGTTTTAAGCATGCACATGCATCTTTTGGTAGACGCGGATGAAGTTTTCTGCAAAACCACAAGATGTGCATCCAAATGGTGCTTTTTGCAGAACGCGCTCGTGGATTTCTACCAAACGACGTGCTAAGCATGCCGATGCTGCTCTTTTTAGCACCCGCGCACGCATTTGGGCGAAAACGCGTTTTAAGCATGCACATGCATCTTTTGGTAGACGCGGATGAAGTTTTCTGCAAAACCACAAGATGTGCATGCAAATGGTGCTTTTTGCAGAACGCGCACGTGGATTTCTACCAAACGACGTGCTAAGCATGCCGATGCTGCTCTTTTTAGCACCCGCGCACGGATTTGTGCGAAAACGCGTTTTAAGCATGCACATGCATCTTTTGGTAGACGCGGATGAAGTTTTCTGCAAAACCACAAGATGTGCATGCAAATGGTGCTTTTGGCAGAACGCGCACGTGGATTTCTACCAAACGACGTGCTAAGCATGCCGATACTGCTCTTTTTAGCACCCGCGCACGCATTTGTGCGAAAACGCGTTTTAAGCATGCGCATGCATCTTTTGGTAGACGCGGATGAAGTTTTCTGCAAAACCACAAGATGTGCATGCAAATGATGCTTTTTGCAGAACGCGCACGTGGATTTCTACCAAACGACGTGCTAAGCATGCCGATGCTGCTATTTTTAGCACCCGCGCACGCATTTGTGCGAAAACGCGTTTTAAGCATGTACATGCATCTTTTGGTAGACGGGGAAGAAGTTTTCTGCAAAACCACAAGATGTGCATGCAAATGGTGCTTTTTGCAGAACGCGCACGTGGATTTCTACCAAACGACTTGCTAAGCATGCCGATGCTGCTCTTTTTAGCACCCGCGCACGCATTTGTGCGAAAACGCGTTTTAAGCATGCGCATGCATCTTTTGGTAGACGCGGATGAAGTTTTCTGCAAAACCACAAGATGTGCATGCAAATGGTGCTTTTTGCAGAACGCGCACGTGGATTTCTACCAAACGACGTGCTAAGCATGCCGATGCTGCTCTTTTTAGCACCCGCGCACGGATTTGTGCGAAAACGCGTTTTAAGCATGCACATGCATCTTTTGGTAGACGCGGATGAAGTTTTCTGCAAAACCACAAGATGTGCATGCAAATGGTGCTTTTGGCAGAACGCGCACGTGGATTTCTACCAAACGACGTGCTAAGCATGCCGATGCTGCTCTTTTTAGCACCCGCGCACGCATTTGTGCGAAAACGCGTTTTAAGCATGCACATGCATCTTTTGGTAGACGCGGATGAAGTTTTCTGCAAAACCACTAGTTGTGCATGCAAATGGTGCTTTTTGCAGAACGCGCACGTGGATTTCTACCAAACGACGTGCTAAGCTTGCCGATGCTGCTCTTTTTAGCACCCGCGCACGGATTTGTGCGAAAACGCGTTTTAAGCATGCACATGCATCTTTTGGTAGACGCGGATGAAGTTTTCTGCAAAACCACAAGATGTGCATGCAAATGGTGCTTTTTGCAGAACGCGCACATGGATTTCTACCAAACGACTTGCTAAGCATGCCGATGCTGCTCTTTTTAGCACCCGCGCACGCATTTGTGCGAAAACGCGTTTTAAGCATGCACATGCATCTTTTGGTAGACGCGGATGAAGTTTTCTGCAAAACCACAAGATGTGCATGCAAATGGTGCTTTTTGCAGAACGCGCACGTGGATTTCTACCAAACGACGTGCTAAGCATGCCGATGCTGCTCTTTTTAGCACCCGCGCACGGATTTGTGCGAAAACGCGTTTTAAGCATGCACATGCATCTTTTGGTAGACGCGGATGAAGTTTTCTGCAAAACCACAAGATGTGCATGCAAATGGTGCTTTTGGCAGAACGCGCACGTGGATTTCTACCAAACGACGTGCTAAGCATGCCGATGCTGCTCTTTTTAGCACCCGCGCACGCATTTGTGCGAAAACGCGTTTTAAGCATGCACATGCATCTTTTGGTAGACGCGGATGAAGTTTTCTGCAAAACCACTAGTTGTGCATGCAAATGGTGCTTTTTGCAGAACGCGCACGTGGATTTCTACCAAACGACGTGCTAAGCTTGCCGATGCTGCTCTTTTTAGCACCCGCGCACGGATTTGTGCGAAAACGCGTTTTAAGCATGCACATGCATCTTTTGGTAGACGCGGATGAAGTTTTCTGCAAAACCACAAGATGTGCATGCAAATGGTGCTTTTGGCAGAACGCGCACGTGGATTTCTCCCAAACGACGTGCTAAGCATGCCGATGCTGCTCTTTTTAGCACCCGCGCACGCATTTGTGCGAAAACGCGTTTTAAGCATGCACATGCATCTTTTGGTAGACGCGGATGAAGTTTTCTGCAAAACCACAAGATGTGCATGCAAATGGTGCTTTTTGCAGAACGCGCACATGGATTTCTACCAAACGACGTGCTAAGCATGCCGATGCTGCTCTTTTTAGCACCCGCGCACGGATTTGTGCGAAAACGCGTTTTAAGCATGCACATGCATCTTTTGGTAGACGCGGATGAAGTTTTCTGCAAAACCACAAGATGTGCATGCAAATGGTGCTTTTGGCAGAACGCGCACGTAGATTTCTACCAAACGACGTGCTAAGCATGCCGATGCTGCTCTTTTTAGCACCCGCGCACGCATTTGTGCGAAAACGCGTTTTAAGCATGCACATGCATCTTTTGGTAGACGCGGATGAAGTTTTCTGCAAAACCACAAGATGTGCATGCAAATGGTGCTTTTTGCAGAACGCGCACGTGGATTTCTACCAAACGACGTGCTAAGCATGCCGATGCTGCTATTTTTAGCACCCGCGCACGCATTTGTGCAAAAACGCGTTTTAAGCATGCACATGCATCTTTTGGTAGACGCGGATGAAGTTTTCTGCAAAACCACAAGATGTGCATGCAAATGGTGCTTTTTGCAGAACGCGCACGTGGATTTCTACCAAACGACGTGCTAAGCATGCCGATGCTGCTCTTTTTAGCACCCGCGCACGCATTTGTGCGAAAACGCGTTTTAAGCATGCACATGCATCTTTTGGTAGACGCGGATGAAGTTTTCTGCAAAACCACAACATGTGCATGCAAATGGTGCTTTTTGCAGAACGCGCACGTGGATTTCTACCAAACATCGTGCTAAGCATGCCGATGCTGCTCTTTTTAGCACCCGCGCACGCATTTGTGCGAAAACGGGTTTTAAGCATGCACATGCATCTTTTGGTAGACGCGGATGAAGTTTTCTGCAAAACCACAAGATGTGCATGCAAATGGTGCTTTTTGCAGAACGCGCACGTGGATTTCTACCAAACGACGTGCTAAGCATGCCGATGCTGCTCTTTTTAGCACCCGCGCACGGATTTGTGCGAAAACGCGTTTTAAGCATGCACATGCATCTTGTGGTAGACGCGGATGAAGTTTTCTGCAAAACCACAAGATGTGCATGCAAATGGTGCTTTTGGCAGAACGCGCACGTGGATTTCTACCAAACGACGTGCTAAGCATGCCGATGCTGCTCTTTTTACCACCCGCGCACGCATTTGTGCGAAAACGCGTTTTAAGCATGCACATGCATCTTTTGGTAGACGCGGATGAAGTTTTCTGCAAAACCACAAGATGTGCATGCAAATTGTGCTTTTTGCAGAACGCGCTCGTGGATTTCTACCAAACGACGTGCTAAGCATGCCGATGCTGCTCTTTTTAGCACCCGCGCACGCATTTGTGCGAAAACGCGTTTTAAGCATGCACATGCATCTTTTGGTAGACGCGGATGAAGTTTTCTGCAAAACCACAAGATGTGCATGCAAATGGTGCTTTTTGCAGAACGCGCACGTGGATTTTAACCAAACGACGTGCTAAGCATGCCGATGCTGCTCTTTTTAGCACCCGCGCACGGATTTGTGCGAAAACGCGTTTTAAGCATGCACATGCATCTTTTGGTAGACGCGGATGAAGTTTTCTGCAAAACCACAAGATGTGCATGCAAATGGTGCTTTTTGCAGAACGCGCACGTGGACTTCTAGCAAACGACGTGCTAAGCATGCCGATGCTGCTCTTTTTAGCACCCGCGCACGGATTTGTGCGAAAACGCGTTTTAAGCATGCACATGCATCTTTTGGTAGACGCGGATGAAGTTTTCTGCAAAACCACAAGATGTGCATGCAAATGGTGCTTTTGGCAGAACGCGCACGTGCATTTCTACCAAACGACGTGCTAAGCATGCCGATGCTGCTCTTTTTAGCACCCGCGCACGCATTTGTGCGAAAACGCGTTTTAAGCATGCACATGCATCTTTTGGTAGACGCGGATGAAGTTTTCTGCAAAACCACTAGATGTGCATGCAAATGGTGCTTTTTGCAGAACGCGCACGTGGATTTCTACCAAACGACGTGCTAAGCTTGCCGATGCTGCTCTTTTTAGCACCCGCGCACGGATTTGTGCGAAAACGCGTTTTAAGCATGCACATGCATCTTTTGGTAGACGCGGATGAAGTTTTCTGCAAAACCACAAGATGTGCATGCAAATGGTGCTTTTGGCAGAACGCGCACGTGGATTTCTCCCAAACGACGTGCTAAGCATGCCGATGCTGCTCTTTTTAGCACCCGCGCACGCATTTGTGCGAAAACGCGTTTTAAGCATGCACATGCATCTTTTGGTAGACGCAGATGAAGTTTTCTGCAAAACCACAAGATGTGCATGCAAATGGTGCTTTTTGCAGAACGCGCACATGGATTTCTACCAAACGACGTGCTAAGCATGCCGATGCTGCTCTTTTTAGCACCCGCGCACGGATTTGTGCGAAAACGCGTTTTAAGCATGCACATGCATCTTTTGGTAGACGCGGATGAAGTTTTCTGCAAAACCACAAGATATGCATGCAAATGGTGCTTTTGGCAGAACGCGCACGTAGATTTCTACCAAACGAAGTGCTAAGCATGCCGATGCTGCTCTTTTTAGCACCCGCGCACGCATTTGTGCGAAAACGCGTTTTAAGCATGCACATGCATCTTTTGGTAGACGCGGATGAAGTTTTCTGCAAAACCACAAGATGTGCATGCAAATGGTGCTTTTTGCAGAACGCGCACGTGGATTTCTACCAAACGACGTGCTAAGCTTGCCGATGGTGCTATTTTTAGCACCCGCGCACGCATTTGTGCGAAAACGCGTTTTAAGCATGCACATGCATCTTTTGGTAGACGCGGATGAAGTTTTCTGCAAAACCACAAGATGTGCATGCAAATGGTGCTTTTTGCAGAACGCGCACGTGGATTTCTACCAAACGACGTGCTAAGCATGCCGATGCTGCTCTTTTTAGCACCCGCGCACGCATTTGTGCGAAAACGCGTTTTAAGCATGCACATGCATCTTTTGGTAGACGCGGATGAAGTTTTCTGCAAAACCACAAGATGTGCATGCAAATGGTGCTTTTTGCAGAACGCGCACGTGGATTTCTACCAAACATCGTGCTAAGCATGCCGATGCTGCTCTTTTTAGCACTCGCGCAAGCATTTGTGCGAAAACGCGTTTTAAGCATGCACATGCATCTTTTGGTAGACGCGGATGAAGTTTTCTGCAAAACCACAAGATGTGCATGCAAATGGTGCTTTTGGCAGAACGCGCACGTGGATTTCTACCAAACGACGTGCTAAGCATGCCGATGCTGCTCTTTTTAGCACCCGCGCACGCATTTGTGCGAAAACGCGTTTTAAGCATGCACATGCATCTTTTGGTAGACGCGGATGAAGTTTTCTGCAAAACCACAAGATGTGCATGCAAATGGTGCTTTTTGCAGAACGCGCACGTGGATTTCTACCAAACGACGTGCTAAGCATGCCGATGCTGCTCTTTTTAGCACCCGCGCACGGATTTGTGCGAAAACGCGTTTTAAGCATGCACATGCATCTTTTGGTAGACGCGGATGAAGTTTTCTGCAAAACCACAACATGTGCATGCAAATGGTGCTTTTGGCAGAACGCGCACGTGGATTTCTACCAAACATCGTGCTAAGCATGCCGATGCTGCTCTTTTTAGCACCCGCGCAAGCATTTGTGCGAAAACGCGTTTTAAGCATGCACATGCATCTTTTGGTAGACGCGGATGAAGTTTTCTGCAAAACCACAAGATGTGCATGCAAATGGTGCTTTTGGCAGAACGCGCACGTGGATTTCTACCAAACGACGTGCTAAGCATGCCGATGCTGCTCTTTTTAGCACCCGCGCACGCATTTGTGCGAAAACGCGTTTTAAGCATGCACATGCATCTTTTGGTAGACGCGGATGAAGTTTTCTGCAAAACCACAAGATGTGCATGCAAATGGTGCTTTTTGCAGAACGCGCACGTGGATTTCTACCAAACGACGTGCTAAGCATGCCGATGCTGCTCTTTTTAGCACCCGCGCACGGATTTGTGCGAAAACGCGTTTTAAGCATGCACATGCATCTTTTGGTAGACGCGGATGAAGTTTTCTGCAAAACCACAACATGTGCATGCAAATGGTGCTTTTGGCAGAACGCGCACGTGGATTTCTACCAAACGACGTGCTAAGCATGCCGATGCTGCTCTTTTTAGCACCCGCGCACGCATTTGTGCGAAAACGCGTTTTAAGCATGCACATGCATCTTTTGGTAGACGCGGATGAAGTTTTCTGCGAAACCACAAGATGTGCATGCAAATGGTGCTTTTTGCAGAACGCGCACGTGGATTTTTACCAAACGACGTGCTAAGCATGCCGATGCTGCTCTTTTTAGCACCCGCGCACGCATTTGTGCGAAAACGCGTTTTAAGCATACACATGCATCTTTTGGTAGACGCGGATGAAGTTTTCTGCAAAACCACAAGATGTGCATGCAAATGGTGCTTTTTGCAGAACGCGCTCGTGGATTTCTACCAAACTACGTGCTAAGCATGCCGATGCTGCTCTTTTTAGCACCCGCGCACGCATTTGTGCGAAAACGCGTTTTAAGCATGCACATGCATCTTTTGGTAGACGCGGATGAAGTTTTCTGCAAAACCACAAGATGTGCATGCAAATGGTGCTTTTTGCAGAACGCGCACGTGGACTTCTAGCAAACGACGTGCTAAGCATGCCGATGCTGCTCTTTTTAGCACCCGCGCACGGATTTGTGCGAAAACGCGTTTTAAGCATGCACATGCATCTTTTGGTAGACGCGGATGAAGTTTTCTGCAAAACCACAAGATGTGCATGCAAATGGTGCTTTTGGCAGAACGCGCACGTGCATTTCTACCAAACGACGTGCTAAGCATGCCGATGCTGCTCTTTTTAGCACCCGCGCACGCATTTGTGCGAAAACGCGTTTTAAGCATGCACATGCATCTTTTGGTAGACGCGGATGAAGTTTTCTGCAAAACCACTAGATGTGCATGCAAATGGTGCTTTTTGCAGAACGCGCACGTGGATTTCTACCAAACGACGTGCTAAGCTTGCCGATGCTGCTCTTTTTAGCACCCGCGCACGGATTTGTGCGAAAACGCGTTTTAAGCATGCACATGCATCTTTTGGTAGACGCGGATGAAGTTTTCTGCAAAACCACAAGATGTGCATGCAAATGGTGCTTTTGGCAGAACGCGCACGTGGATTTCTCCCAAACGACGTGCTAAGCATGCCGATGCTGCTCTTTTTAGCACCCGCGCACGCATTTGTGCGAAAACGCGTTTTAAGCATGCACATGCATCTTTTGGTAGACGCAGATGAAGTTTTCTGCAAAACCACAAGATGTGCATGCAAATGGTGCTTTTTGCAGAACGCGCACGTGGATTTCTACCAAACGACGTGCTAAGCATGCCGATGCTGCTCTTTTTAGCACCCGCGCACGGCTTTGTGCGAAAACGCGTTTTAAGCATGCACATGCATCTTTTGGTAGACGCGGATGAAGTTTTCTGCAAAACCACAAGATATGCATGCAAATGGTGCTTTTGGCAGAACGCGCACGTAGATTTCTACCAAACGACGTGCTAAGCATGCCGATGCTGCTCTTTTTAGCACCCGCGCACGCATTTGTGCGAAAACGCGTTTTAAGCATGCACATGCATCTTTTGGTAGACGCGGATGAAGTTTTCTGCAAAACCACAAGATGTGCATGCAAATGGTGCTTTTTGCAGAACGCGCACGTGGATTTCTACCAAACGACGTGCTAAGCTTGCCGATGGTGCTATTTTTAGCACCCGCGCACGCATTTGTGCGAAAACGCGTTTTAAGCATGCACATGCATCTTTTGGTAGACGCGGATGAAGTTTTCTGCAAAACCACAAGATGTGCATGCAAATGGTGCTTTTTGCAGAACGCGCACGTGGATTTCTACCAAACGACGTGCTAAGCATGCCGATGCTGCTCTTTTTAGCACCCGCGCACGCATTTGTGCGAAAACGCGTTTTTAAGCATGCACATGCATCTTTTGGTAGACGCGGATGAAGTTTTCTGCAAAACCACAAGATGTGCATGCAAATGGTGCTTTTTGCAGAACGCGCACGTGGATTTCTACCAAACATCGTGCTAAGCATGCCGATGCTGCTCTTTTTAGCACCCGCGCAAGCATTTGTGCGAAAACGCGTTTTAAGCATGCACATGCATCTTTTGGTAGACGCGGATGAAGTTTTCTGCAAAACCACAAGATGTGCATGCAAATGGTGCTTTTGGCAGAACGCGCACGTGGATTTCTACCAAACGACGTGCTAAGCATGCCGATGCTGCTCTTTTTAGCACCCGCGCACGCATTTGTGCGAAAACGCGTTTTAAGCATGCACATGCATCTTTTGGTAGACGCGGATGAAGTTTTCTGCAAAACCACAAGATGTGCATGCAAATGGTGCTTTTTGCAGAACGCGCACGTGGATTTCTACCAAACGACGTGCTAAGCATGCCGATGCTGCTCTTTTTAGCACCCGCGCACGGATTTGTGCGAAAACGCGTTTTAAGCATGCACATGCATCTTTTGGTAGACGCGGATGAAGTTTTCTGCAAAACCACAACATGTGCATGCAAATGGTACTTTTGGCAGAACGCGCACGTGGATTTCTACCAAACATCGTGCTAAGCATGCCGATGCTGCTCTTTTTAGCACCCGCGCAAGCATTTGTGCGAAAACGCGTTTTAAGCATGCACATGCATCTTTTGGTAGACGCGGATGAAGTTTTCTGCAAAACCACAAGATGTGCATGCAAATGGTGCTTTTGGCAGAACGCGCACGTGGATTTCTACCAAACGACGTGCTAAGCATGCCGATGCTGCTCTTTTTAGCACCCGCGCACGCATTTGTGCGAAAACGCGTTTTAAAGCATGCACATGCATCTTTTGGTAGACGCGGATGAAGTTTTCTGCAAAACCACAAGATGTGCATGCAAATGGTGCTTTTTGCAGAACGCGCACGTGGATTTCTACCCAAACGAAGTGCTAAGCATGCCGATGCTGCTCTTTTTAGCACCCGCGCACGGATTTGTGCGAAAACGCGTTTTAAGCATGCACATGCATCTTTTGGTAGACGCGGATGAAGTTTTCTGCAAAACCACAACATGTGCATGCAAATGGTGCTTTTGGCAGAACGCGCACGTGGATTTCTACCAAACGACGTGCTAAGCATGCCGATGCTGCTCTTTTTAGCACCCGCGCACGCATTTGTGCGAAAACGCGTTTTAAGCATGCACATGCATCTTTTGGTAGACGCGGATGAAGTTTTCTGCGAAACCACAAGATGTGCATGCAAATGGTGCTTTTTGCAGAACGCGCACGTGGATTTTTTACCAAACGACGTGCTAAGCATGCCGATGCTGCTCTTTTTAGCACCCGCGCACGCATTTGTGCGAAAACGCGTTTTAAGCATACACATGCATCTTTTGGTAGACGCGGATGAAGTTTTCTGCAAAACCACAAGATGTGCATGCAAATGGTGCTTTTTGCAGAACGCGCTCGTGGATTTCTACCAAACTACGTGCTAAGCATGCCGATGCTGCTCTTTTTAGCACCCGCGCACGCATTTGTGCGAAAACGCGTTTTTAAGCATGCACATGCATCTTTTGGTAGACGCGGATGAAGTTTTCTGCAAAACCACAAGATGTGCATGCAAATGGTGCTTTTTGCAGAACGCGCACGTGGACTTCTAGCAAACGACGTGCTAAGCATGCCGATGCTGCTCTTTTTAGCACCCGCGCACGGATTTGTGCGAAAACGCGTTTTAAGCATGCACATGCATCTTTTGGTAGACGCGGATGAAGTTTTCTGCAAAACCACAAGATGTGCATGCAAATGGTGCTTTTGGCAGAACGCGCACGTGCATTTCTACCAAACGACGTGCTAAGCATGCCGATGCTGCTCTTTTTAGCACCCGCGCACGCATTTGTGCGAAAACGCGTTTTAAGCATGCACATGCATCTTTTGGTAGACGCGGATGAAGTTTTCTGCAAAACCACTAGATGTGCATGCAAATGGTGCTTTTTGCAGAACGCGCACGTGGATTTCTACCAAACGACGTGCTAAGCTTGCCGATGCTGCTCTTTTTAGCACCCGCGCACGGATTTGTGCGAAAACGCGTTTTAAGCATGCACATGCATCTTTTGGTAGACGCGGATGAAGTTTTCTGCAAAACCACAAGATGTGCATGCAAATGGTGCTTTTGGCAGAACGCGCACGTGGATTTCTCCCAAACGACGTGCTAAGCATGCCGATGCTGCTCTTTTTAGCACCCGCGCACGCATTTGTGCGAAAACGCGTTTTAAGCATGCACATGCATCTTTTGGTAGACGCAGATGAAGTTTTCTGCAAAACCACAAGATGTGCATGCAAATGGTGCTTTTTGCAGAACGCGCACATGGATTTCTACCAAACGACGTGCTAAGCATGCCGATGCTGCTCTTTTTAGCACCCGCGCACGGATTTGTGCGAAAACGCGTTTTAAGCATGCACATGCATCTTTTGGTAGACGCGGATGAAGTTTTCTGCAAAACCACAAGATATGCATGCAAATGGTGCTTTTGGCAGAACGCGCACGTAGATTTCTACCAAACGACGTGCTAAGCATGCCGATGCTGCTCTTTTTAGCACCCGCGCACGCATTTGTGCGAAAACGCGTTTTAAGCATGCACATGCATCTTTTGGTAGACGCGGATGAAGTTTTCTGCAAAACCACAAGATGTGCATGCAAATGGTGCTTTTTGCAGAACGCGCACGTGGATTTCTACCAAACGACGTGCTAAGCTTGCCGATGGTGCTATTTTTAGCACCCGCGCACGCATTTGTGCGAAAACGCGTTTTAAGCATGCACATGCATCTTTTGGTAGACGCGGATGAAGTTTTCTGCAAAACCACAAGATGTGCATGCAAATGGTGCTTTTTGCAGAACGCGCACGTGGATTTCTACCAAACGACGTGCTAAGCATGCCGATGCTGCTCTTTTTAGCACCCGCGCACGCATTTGTGCGAAAACGCGTTTTAAGCATGCACATGCATCTTTTGGTAGACGCGGATGAAGTTTTCTGCAAAACCACAAGATGTGCATGCAAATGGTGCTTTTTGCAGAACGCGCACGTGGATTTCTACCAAACATCGTGCTAAGCATGCCGATGCTGCTCTTTTTAGCACCCGCGCAAGCATTTGTGCGAAAACGCGTTTTAAGCATGCACATGCATCTTTTGGTAGACGCGGATGAAGTTTTCTGCAAAACCACAAGATGTGCATGCAAATGGTGCTTTTGGCAGAACGCGCACGTGGATTTCTACCAAACGACGTGCTAAGCATGCCGATGCTGCTCTTTTTAGCACCCGCGCACGCATTTGTGCGAAAACGCGTTTTAAGCATGCACATGCATCTTTTGGTAGACGCGGATGAAGTTTTCTGCAAAACCACAAGATGTGCATGCAAATGGTGCTTTTTGCAGAACGCGCACGTGGATTTCTACCAAACGACGTGCTAAGCATGCCGATGCTGCTCTTTTTAGCACCCGCGCACGGATTTGTGCGAAAACGCGTTTTAAGCATGCACATGCATCTTTTGGTAGACGCGGATGAAGTTTTCTGCAAAACCACAACATGTGCATGCAAATGGTGCTTTTGGCAGAACGCGCACGTGGATTTCTACCAAACGACGTGCTAAGCATGCCGATGCTGCTCTTTTTAGCACCCGCGCACGCATTTGTGCGAAAACGCGTTTTAAGCATGCACATGCATCTTTTGGTAGACGCGGATGAAGTTTTCTGCGAAACCACAAGATGTGCATGCAAATGGTGCTTTTTGCAGAACGCGCACGTGGATTTTTACCAAACGACGTGCTAAGCATGCCGATGCTGCTCTTTTTAGCACCCGCGCACGCATTTGTGCGAAAACGCGTTTTAAGCATACACATGCATCTTTTGGTAGACGCGGATGAAGTTTTCTGCAAAACCACAAGATGTGCATGCAAATGGTGCTTTTTGCAGAACGCGCTCGTGGATTTCTACCAAACTACGTGCTAAGCATGCCGATGCTGCTCTTTTTAGCACCCGCGCACGCATTTGTGCGAAAACGCGTTTTAAGCATGCACATGCATCTTTTGGTAGACGCGGATGAAGTTTTCTGCAAAACCACAAGATGTGCATGCAAATGGTGCTTTTTGCAGAACGCGCACGTGGACTTCTAGCAAACGACGTGCTAAGCATGCCGATGCTGCTCTTTTTAGCACCCGCGCACGGATTTGTGCGAAAACGCGTTTTAAGCATGCACATGCATCTTTTGGTAGACGCGGATGAAGTTTTCTGCAAAACCACAACATGTGCATGCAAATGGTGCTTTTGGCAGAACGCGCACGTGGATTTCTACCAAACGACGTGCTAAGCATGCCGATGCTGCTCTTTTTAGCACCCGCGAACGCATTTGTGCGAAAACGCGTTTTAAGCATGCACATGCATCTTTTGGTAGACGCGGATGAAGTTTTCTGCAAAACCACAAGATGTGCATGCAAATGGTGCTTTTTGCAGAACGCGCACGTGGATTTCTACCAAACGACGTGCTAAGCATGCCGATGCTGCTCTTTTTAGCACTCGCGCACGGATTTGTGCGAAAACGCGTTTTAAGCATGCACATGCATCTTTTGGTAGACGCGGATGAAGTTTTCTGCAAAACCACAAGATGTGCATGCAAATGGTGCTTTTGGCAGAACGCGCACGTGGATTTCTACCAAACGACGTGCTAAGCATGCCGATGCTGCTCTTTTTAGCACCCGCGCATGCATTTGTGCGAAAACGCGTTTTAAGCATGCACATGCATCTTTTGGTAGACGCGGATGAAGTTTTCTGCAAAACCACTAGATGTGCATGCAAATGGTGCTTTTTGCAGAACGCGCACAAGGATTTCTACCAAACGACGTGCTAAGCTTGCCGATGCTGCTATTTTTAGCACCCGCGCAATGATTTGTGCGAAAACGCGTTTTAAGCATGCACATGCATCTTTTGGTAGACGCGGATGAAGTTTTCTGCAAAACCACAAGATGTGCATGCAAATGGTGCTTTTGGCAGAACGCGCACGTGGATTTCTCCCAAACGACGTGCTAAGCATGCCGATGCTGCTCTTTTTAGCACCCGCGCATGCATTTGTGCGAAAACGCGTTTTAAGCATGCACATGCATCTTTTGGTAGACGCGGATGAAGTTTTCTGCAAAACCACAAGATGTGCATGCAAATGGTGCTTTTTGCAGAACGCGCACATGGATTTCTACCAAACGACGTGCTAAGCATGCCGATGCTGCTCTTTTTAGCACCCGCGCACGGATTTGTGCGAAAACGCGTTTTAAGCATGCACATGCATCTTTTGGTAGACGCGGATGAAGTTTTCTGCAAAACCACAAGATATGCATGCAAATGGTGCTTTTGGCAGAACGCGCACGTAGATTTCTACCAAATGACGTGCTAAGCATGCCGATGCTGCTCTTTTTAGCACCCGCGCACGCATTTGTGCGAAAACGCGTTTTAAGCATGCACATGCATCTTTTGGTAGACGCGGATGAAGTTTTCTGCAAAACCACAAGATGTGCATGCAAATGGTGCTTTTTGCAGAACGCGCACGTGGATTTCTACCAAACGACGTGCTAAGCATGCCGATGCTGCTATTTTTAGCACCCGCGCACGCATTTGTGCGAAAACGCGTTTTAAGCATGCACATGCATCTTTTGGTAGACGCGGATGAAGTTTTCTGCAAAACCACAAGATGTGCATGCAAATGGTGCTTCTTGCAGAACGCGCACGTGGATTTCTACCAAACGACGTGCTAAGCATGCCGATGCTGCTCTTTTTAGCACCCGCGCACGCATTTGTGCGAAAACGCGTTTTAAGCATGCACATGCATCTTTTGGTAGACGCGGATGAAGTTTTCTGCAAAACCACAAGATGTGCATGCAAATGGTGCTTTTTGCAGAACGCGCACGTGGATTTCTACCAAACATCGTGCTAAGCATGCCGATGCTGCTCTTTTTAGCACCCGCGCACGCATTTGTGCGAAAACGCGTTTTGAGCATGCACATGCATCTTTTGGTAGACGCGGATGAAGTTTTCTGCAAAACCACAAGATGTGCATGCAAATGGTGCTTTTTGCAGAACGCGCACGTGGATTTCTACCAAACCACGTGCTAAGCATGCCGATGCTGCTCTTTTTAGCACCCGCGCACGGATTTGTGCGAAAACGCGTTTTAAGCATGCACATGCATCTTTTGGTAGACGCGGATGAAGTTTTCTGCAAAACCACAACATGTGCATGCAAATGGTGCTTTTGGCAGAACGCGCACGTGGATTTCTACCAAACGACGTGCTAAGCATGCCGATGCTGCTCTTTTTAGCACCCGCGCACGCATTTGTGCGAAAACGCGTTTTAAGCATGCACATGCATCTTTTGGTAGACGCGGATGAAGTTTTCTGCAAAACCACAAGATGTGCATGCAAATGGTGCTTTTTGCAGAACGCGCACGTGGATTTCTACCAAACGACGTGCTAAGCATGCCGATGCTGCTCTTTTTAGCACTCGCGCACGGATTTGTGCGAAAACGCGTTTTAAGCATGCACATGCATCTTTTGGTAGACGCGGATGAAGTTTTCTGCAAAACCACAAGATGTGCATGCAAATGGTGCTTTTGGCAGAACGCGCACGTGGATTTCTACCAAACGACGTGCTAAGCATGCCGATGCTGCTCTTTTTAGCACCCGCGCATGCATTTGTGCGAAAACGCGTTTTAAGCATGCACATGCATCTTTTGGTAGACGCGGATGAAGTTTTCTGCAAAACCACTAGATGTGCATGCAAATGGTGCTTTTTGCAGAACGCGCACAAGGATTTCTACCAAACGACGTGCTAAGCTTGCCGATGCTGCTATTTTTAGCACCCGCGCAATGATTTGTGCGAAAACGCGTTTTAAGCATGCACATGCATCTTTTGGTAGACGCGGATGAAGTTTTCTGCAAAACCACAAGATGTGCATGCAAATGGTGCTTTTGGCAGAACGCGCACGTGGATTTCTCCCAAACGACGTGCTAAGCATGCCGATGCTGCTCTTTTTAGCACCCGCGCACGCATTTGTGCGAAAACGCGTTTTAAGCATGCACATGCATCTTTTGGTAGACGCGGATGAAGTTTTCTGCAAAACCACAAGATGTGCATGAAATGGTGCTTTTTGCAGAACGCGCACATGGATTTCTACCAAACGATGTGCTAAGCATGCCGATGCTGCTCTTTTTAGCACCCGCGCACGGATTTGTGCGAAAACGCGTTTTAAGCATGCACATGCATCTTTTGGTAGACGCGGATGAAGTTTTCTGCAAAACCACAAGATATGCATGCAAATGGTGCTTTTGGCAGAACGCGCACGTAGATTTCTACCAAATGACGTGCTAAGCATGCCGATGCTGCTCTTTTTAGCACCCGCGCACGCATTTGTGCGAAAACGCGTTTTAAGCATGCACATGCATCTTTTGGTAGACGCGGATGAAGTTTTCTGCAAAACCACAAGATGTGCATGCAAATGGTGCTTTTTGCAGAACGCGCACGTGGATTTCTACCAAACGACGTGCTAAGCATGCCGATGCTGCTATTTTTAGCACCCGCGCACGCATTTGTGCGAAAACGCGTTTTAAGCATGCACATGCATCTTTTGGTAGACGCGGATGAAGTTTTCTGCAAAACCACAAGATGTGCATGCAAATGGTGCTTCTTGCAGAACGCGCACGTGGATTTCTACCAAACGACGTGCTAAGCATGCCGATGCTGCTCTTTTTAGCACCCGCGCACGCATTTGTGCGAAAACGCGTTTTAAGCATGCACATGCATCTTTTGGTAGACGCGGATGAAGTTTTCTGCAAAACCACAAGATGTGCATGCAAATGGTGCTTTTTGCAGAACGCGCACGTGGATTTCTACCAAACATCGTGCTAAGCATGCCGATGCTGCTCTTTTTAGCACCCGCGCACGCATTTGTGCGAAAACGCGTTTTAAGCATGCACATGCATCTTTTGGTAGACGCGGATGAAGTTTTCTGCAAAACCACAAGATGTGCATGCAAATGGTGCTTTTTGCAGAACGCGCACGTGGATTTCTACCAAACCACGTGCTAAGCATGCCGATGCTGCTCTTTTTAGCACCCGCGCACGGATTTGTGCGAAAACGCGTTTTAAGCATGCACATGCATCTTTTGGTAGACGCGGATGAAGTTTTCTGCAAAACCACAACATGTGCATGCAAATGGTGCTTTTGGCAGAACGCGCACGTGGATTTCTACCAAACGACGTGCTAAGCATGCCGATGCTGCTCTTTTTAGCACCCGCGCACGCATTTGTGCGAAAACGCGTTTTAAGCATGCACATGCATCTTTTGGTAGACGCGGATGAAGTTTTCTGCAAAACCACAAGATGTGCATGCAAATGGTGCTTTTTGCAGAACGCGCACGTGGATTTCTACCAAATGACGTGCTAAGCATGCCGATGCTGCTCTTTTTAGCACCCGCGCACGGATTTGTGCGAAAACGCGTTTTAAGCATGCACATGCATCTTTTGGTAGACGCGGATGAAGTTTTCTGCAAAACCACAACATGTGCATGCAAATGGTGCTTTTGGCAGAACGCGCACGTGGATTTCTACCAAACGACGTGCTAAGAATGCCGATGCTGCTCTTTTTAGCACCCGCGCACGCATTTGTGCGAAAACGCGTTTTAAGCATGCACATGCATCTTTTGGTAGACGGGGATGAAGTTTTCTGCAAAACCACAAGATGTGCATGCAAATGGTGCTTTTTGCAGAACGCGCACGTGGATTTCTACCAAACGACGTGCTAAGCATGCCGATGCTGCTCTTTTTAGCACCCGCGCACGCATTTGTGCGAAAACGCGTTTTAAGCATGCACATGCATCTTTTGGTAGACGCGGATGAAGTTTTCTGCAAAACCTCAAGATGTGCATGCAAATGGTGCTTTTGGCAGAACGCGCACGTGGATTTCTACCAAACCACGTGCTAAGCATGCCGATGCTGCTCTTTTTAGCACCCGCGCACGGATTTGTGCGAAAACGCGTTTTAAGCATGCACATGCATCTTTTGGTAGACGCGGATGAAGTTTTCTGCAAAACCACAACATGTGCATGCAAATGGTGCTTTTGGCAGAACGCGCACGTGGATTTCTACCAAACGACGTGCTAAGCATGCCGATGCTGCTCTTTTTAGCACCCGCGCACGCATTTGTGCGAAAACGCGTTTTAAGCATGCACATGCATCTTTTGGTAGACGCGGATGAAGTTTTCTGCAAAACCACAAGATGTGCATGCAAATGGTGCTTTTTGCAGAACGCGCACGTGGATTTCTACCAAATGACGTGCTAAGCATGCCGATGCTGCTCTTTTTAGCACCCGCGCACGGATTTGTGCGAAAACGCGTTTTAAGCATGCACATGCATCTTTTGGTAGACGCGGATGAAGTTTTCTGCAAAACCACAACATGTGCATGCAAATGGTGCTTTTGGCAGAACGCGCACGTGGATTTCTACCAAACGACGTGCTAAGAATGCCGATGCTGCTCTTTTTAGCACCCGCGCACGCATTTGTGCGAAAACGCGTTTTAAGCATGCACATGCATCTTTTGGTAGACGGGGATGAAGTTTTCTGCAAAACCACAAGATGTGCATGCAAATGGTGCTTTTTGCAGAACGCGCACGTGGATTTCTACCAAACGACGTGCTAAGCATGCCGATGCTGCTCTTTTTAGCACCCGCGCACGCATTTGTGCGAAAACGCGTTTTAAGCATGCACATGCATCTTTTGGTAGACGCGGATGAAGTTTTCTGCAAAACCTCAAGATGTGCATGCAAATGGTGCTTTTGGCAGAACGCGCACGTGGATTTCTACCAAACGACGTGCTAAGCATGCCGATGCTGCTCTTTTTAGCACCCGCGCACGCATTTGTGCGAAAACGCGTTTTAAGCATGCACATGCATCTTCTGGTAGACGCGGATGAAGTTTTCTGCAAAACCACAAGATTTGCATGCAAATGGTGCTTTTTGCAGAACGCGCACGTGGATTTCTACCAAACGACGTGCTAAGCATGCCGATGCTGCTCTTTTTAGCACCCGCGCACGGATTTGTGCGAAAACGCGTTTTAAGCATGCACATGCATCTTTTGGTAGACGCGGATGAAGTTTTCTGCAAAACCACAACATGTGCATGCAAATGGTGCTTTTGGCAGAACGCGCACGTGGATTTCTACCAAACGACGTGCTAAGCATGCCGATGCTGCTCTTTTTAGCACCCGCGCACGCATTTGTGCGAAAACGCGTTTTAAGCATGCACATGCATCTTTTGGTAGACGCGGATGAAGTTTTCTGCAAAACCACAAGATGTGCATGCAAATGGTGCTTTTTGCAGAACGCGCTCGTGGATTTCTACCAAACGACGTGCTAAGCATGCCGATGCTGCTCTTTTTAGCACCCGCGCACGCATTTGGGCGAAAACGCGTTTTAAGCATGCACATGCATCTTTTGGTAGACGCGGATGAAGTTTTCTGCAAAACCACAAGATGTGCCTGCAAATGGTGCTTTTCGCAGAACGCGCACGTGGATTTCTACCAAACGACGTGCTAAGCTTGCCGATGCTGCTCTTTTTAGCACCCGCGCACGGATTTGTGCGAAAACGCGTTTTAAGCATGCACATGCATCTTTTGGTAGACGCGGATGAAGTTTTCTGCAAAACCACAAGATGTGCATGCAAATGATGCTTTTTGCAGAACGCGCACGTGGATTTCTACCAAACGACGTCCTAAGCATGCCGATGCTGCTATTTTTAGCACCCGCGCACGCATTTGTGCGAAAACGCGTTTTAAGCATGCACATGCATCTTTTGGTAGACGCGGATGAAGTTTTCTGCAAAACCACAAGATGTGCATGCAAATGGTGCTTTTTGCAGAACGCGCACGTGGATTTCTACCAAACGACTTGCTAAGCATGCCGATGCTGCTCTTTTTAGCACCCGCGCACGCATTTGTGCGAAAACGCGTTTTAAGCATGCACATGCATCTTTTGGTAGACGCGGATGAAGTTTTCTGCAAAACCACAACATGTGCATGCAAATGGTGCTTTTGGCAGAACGCGCACGTGGATTTCTACCAAACGACGTGCTAAGCATGCCGATGCTGCTCTTTTTAGCACCCGCGCACGCATTTGTGCGAAAACGCGTTTTAAGCATGCACATGCATCTTTTGGTAGACGCGGATGAAGTTTTCTGCAAAACCACAAGATGTGCATGCAAATGGTGCTTTTTGCAGAACGCGCTCGTGGATTTCTACCAAACGACGTGCTAAGCATGCCGATGCTGCTCTTTTTAGCACCCGCGCACGCATTTGGGCGAAAACGCGTTTTAAGCATGCACATGCATCTTTTGGTAGACGCGGATGAAGTTTTCTGCAAAACCACAAGATGTGCCTGCAAATGGTGCTTTTCGCAGAACGCGCACGTGGATTTCTACCAAACGACGTGCTAAGCATGCCGATGCTGCTCTTTTTAGCACCCGCGCACGCATTTGTGCGAAAACGCGTTTTAAGCATGCACATGCATCTTTTGGTAGACGCGGATGAAGTTTTCTGCAAAACCACAAGATGTGCATGCAAATGGTGCTTTTTGCAGAACGCGCACGTGGATTTCTACCAAACATCGTGCTAAGCATGCCGATGCTGCTCTTTTTAGCACCCGCGCACGCATTTGTGCGAAAACGCGTTTTAAGCATGCACATGCATCTTTTGGTAGACGCGGATGAAGTTTTCTGCAAAACCACAAGATGTGCATGCAAATGGTGCTTTTTGCAGAACGCGCACGTGGATTTCTACCAAACGACGTGCTAAGCATGCCGATGCTGCTCTTTTTAGCACCCGCGCACGGATTTGTGCGAAAACGCGTTTTAAGCATGCACATGCATCTTTTGGTAGACGCGGATGAAGTTTTCTGCAAAACCACAACATGTGCATGCAAATGGTGCTTTTGGCAGAACGCGCACGTGGATTTCTACCAAACGACGTGCTAAGCATGCCGATGCTGCTCTTTTTAGCACCCGCGCACGCATTTGTGCGAAAACGCGTTTTAAGCATGCACATGCATCTTTTGGTAGACGCGGATGAAGTTTTCTGCAAAACCACAAGATGTGCATGCAAATGGTGCTTTTTGCAGAACGCGCACGTGGATTTCTACCAAATGACGTGCTAAGCATGCCGATGCTGCTCTTTTTAGCACCCGCGCACGGATTTGTGCGAAAACGCGTTTTAAGCATGCACATGCATCTTTTGGTAGACGCGGATGAAGTTTTCTGCAAAACCACAACATGTGCATGCAAATGGTGCTTTTGGCAGAACGCGCACGTGGATTTCTACCAAACGACGTGCTAAGCATGCCGATGCTGCTCTTTTTAGCACCCGCGCACGCATTTGTGCGAAAACGCGTTTTAAGCATGCACATGCATCTTTTGGTAGACGGGGATGAAGTTTTCTGCAAAACCACAAGATGTGCATGCAAATGGTGCTTTTTGCAGAACGCGCACGTGGATTTCTACCAAACGACGTGCTAAGCATGCCGATGCTGCTCTTTTTAGCACCCGCGCACGCATTTGTGCGAAAACGCGTTTTAAGCATGCACATGCATCTTTTGGTAGACGCGGATGAAGTTTTCTGCAAAACCACAAGATGTGCATGCAAATGGTGCTTTTTGCAGAACGCGCACGTGGATTTCTACCAAATGACGTGCTAAGCATGCCGATGCTGCTCTTTTTAGCACCCGCGCACGGATTTGTGCGAAAACGCGTTTTAAGCATGCACATGCATCTTTTGGTAGACGCGGATGAAGTTTTCTGCAAAACCACAACATGTGCATGCAAATGGTGCTTTTGGCAGAACGCGCACGTGGATTTCTACCAAACGACGTGCTAAGCATGCCGATGCTGCTCTTTTTAGCACCCGCGCACGCATTTGTGCGAAAACGCGTTTTAAGCATGCACATGCATCTTTTGGTAGACGGGGATGAAGTTTTCTGCAAAACCACAAGATGTGCATGCAAATGGTGCTTTTTGCAGAACGCGCACGTGGATTTCTACCAAACGACGTGCTAAGCATGCCGATGCTGCTCTTTTTAGCACCCGCGCACGCATTTGTGCGAAAACGCGTTTTAAGCATGCACATGCATCTTTTGGTAGACGCGGATGAAGTTTTCTGCGAAACCACAAGATGTGCATGCAAATGGTGCTTTTTGCAGAACGCGCACGCGGATTTCTACCAAACGACGTGCTAAGCATGCCGATGCTGCTCTTTTTAGCACCCGCGCACGCATTTGTGCGAAAACGCGTTTTAAGCATGCACATGCATCTTTTGGTAGACGCGGATGAAGTTTTCTGCAAAACCACAAGATGTGCATGCAAATGGTGCTTTTTGCAGAACGCGCACGTGGATTTCTACCAAACATCGTGCTAAGCATGCCGATGCTGCTCTTTTTAGCACCCGCGCACGCATTTGTGCGAAAACGCGTTTTAAGCATGCACATGCATCTTTTGGTAGACGCGGATGAAGTTTTCTGCAAAACCTCAAGATGTGCATGCAAATGGTGCTTTTGGCAGAACGCGCACGTGGATTTCTACCAAACGACGTGCTAAGCATGCCGATGCTGCTCTTTTTAGCACCCGCGCACGCATTTGTGCGAAAACGCGTTTTAAGCATGCACATGCATCTTTTGGTAGACGCGGATGAAGTTTTCTGCAAAACCACAAGATTTGCATGCAAATGGTGCTTTTTGCAGAACGCGCACGTGGATTTCTACCAAACGACGCGCTAAGCATGCCGATGCTGCTCTTTTTAGCACCCGCGCACGGATTTGTGCGAAAACGCGTTTTAAGCATGCACATGCATCTTTTGGTAGACGCGGATGAAGTTTTCTGCAAAACCACAACATGTGCATGCAAATGGTGCTTTTGGCAGAACGCGCACGTGGATTTCTACCAAACGACGTGCTAAGCATGCCGATGCTGCTCTTTTTAGCACCCGCGCACGCATTTGTGCGAAAACGCGTTTTAAGCATGCACATGCATCTTTTGGTAGACGCGGATGAAGTTTTCTGCAAAACCACAAGATGTGCATGCAAATGGTGCTTTTTGCAGAACGCGCTCGTGGATTTCTACCAAACGACGTGCTAAGCATGCCGATGCTGCTCTTTTTAGCACCCGCGCACGCATTTGGGCGAAAACGCGTTTTAAGCATGCACATGCATCTTTTGGTAGACGCGGATGAAGTTTTCTGCAAAACCACAAGATGTGCCTGCAAATGGTGCTTTTTGCAGAACGCGCACGTGGATTTCTACCAAACATCGTGCTAAGCATGCCGATGCTGCTCTTTTTAGCACCCGCGCACGCATTTGTGCGAAAACGCGTTTTAAGCATGCACATGCATCTTTTGGTAGACGCGGATGAAGTTTTCTGCAAAACCACAAGATGTGCATGCAAATGGTGCTTTTTGCAGAACGCGCACGTGGATTTCTACCAAACATCGTGCTAAGCATGCCGATGCTGCTCTTTTTAGCACCCGCGCACGCATTTGTGCGAAAACGCGTTTTAAGCATGCACATGCATCTTTTGGTAGACGCGGATGAAGTTTTCTGCAAAACCTCAAGATGTGCATGCAAATGGTGCTTTTGGCAGAACGCGCACGTGGATTTCTACCAAACGACGTGCTAAGCATGCCGATGCTGCTCTTTTTAGCACCCGCGCACGCATTTGTGCGAAAACGCGTTTTAAGCATGCACATGCATCTTTTGGTAGACGCGGATGAAGTTTTCTGCAAAACCACAAGATTTGCATGCAAATGGTGCTTTTTGCAGAACGCGCACGTGGATTTCTACCAAACGACGCGCTAAGCATGCCGATGCTGCTCTTTTTAGCACCCGCGCACGGATTTGTGCGAAAACGCGTTTTAAGCATGCACATGCATCTTTTGGTAGACGCGGATGAAGTTTTCTGCAAAACCACAACATGTGCATGCAAATGGTGCTTTTGGCAGAACGCGCACGTGGATTTCTACCAAACGACGTGCTAAGCATGCCGATGCTGCTCTTTTTAGCACCCGCGCACGCATTTGTGCGAAAACGCGTTTTAAGCATGCACATGCATCTTTTGGTAGACGCGGATGAAGTTTTCTGCAAAACCACAAGATGTGCATGCAAATGGTGCTTTTTGCAGAACGCGCTCGTGGATTTCTACCAAACGACGTGCTAAGCATGCCGATGCTGCTCTTTTTAGCACCCGCGCACGCATTTGGGCGAAAACGCGTTTTAAGCATGCACATGCATCTTTTGGTAGACGCGGATGAAGTTTTCTGCAAAACCACAAGATGTGCCTGCAAATGGTGCTTTTCGCAGAACGCGCACGTGGATTTCTACCAAACGACGTGCTAAGCTTGCCGATGCTGCTCTTTTTAGCACCCGCGCACGGATTTGTGCGAAAACGCGTTTTAAGCATGCACATGCATCTTTTGGTAGACGCGGATGAAGTTTTCTGCAAAACCACAAGATGTGCATGCAAATGGTGCTTTTGGCAGAACGCGCACGTGGATTTCTACCAAACGACGTGCTAAGCATGCCGATGCTGCTCTTTTTAGCACCCGCGCACGCATTTGTGCGAAAACGCGTTTTAAGCATGCACATGCATCTTTTGGTAGACGGGGATGAAGTTTTCTGCAAAACCACAAGATGTGCATGCAAATGGTGCTTTTTGCAGAACGCGCACGTGGATTTCTACCAAACGACGTGCTAAGCATGCCGATGCTGCTCTTTTTAGCACCCGCGCACGGATTTGTGCGAAAACGCGTTTTAAGCATGCACATGCATCTTTTGGTAGACGCGGATGAAGTTTTCTGCAAAACCACAAGATGTGCATGCAAATGGTGCTTTTGGCAGAACGCGCACGTGGATTTCTACCAAACGACGTGCTAAGCATGCCGATGCTGCTCTTTTTAGCACCCGCGCACGCATTTGTGCGAAAACGCGTTTTAAGCATGCGCATGCATCTTTTGGTAGACGCGGATGAAGTTTTCTGCAAAACCACAAGATGTGCATGCAAATGATGCTTTTTGCAGAACGCGCACGTGGATTTCTACCAAACGACGTGCTAAGCATGCCGATGCTGCTATTTTTAGCACCCGCGCACGCATTTGTGCGAAAACGCGTTTTAAGCATGCACATGCATCTTTTGGTAGACGCGGATGAAGTTTTCTGCAAAACCACAAGATGTGCATGCAAATGGTGCTTTTTGCAGAACGCGCACGTGGATTTCTACCAAACGACTTGCTAAGCATGCCGATGCTGCTCTTTTTAGCACCCGCGCACGCATTTGTGCGAAAACGCGTTTTAAGCATGCACATGCATCTTTTGGTAGACGCGGATGAAGTTTTCTGCAAAACCACAACATGTGCATGCAAATGGTGCTTTTTGCAGAACGCGCACGTGGATTTCTACCAAATGACGTGCTAAGCATGCCGATGCTGCTCTTTTTAGCACCCGCGCACGGATTTGTGCGAAAACGCGTTTTAAGCATGCACATGCATCTTTTGGTAGACGCGGATGAAGTTTTCTGCAAAACCACAACATGTGCATGCAAATGGTGCTTTTGGCAGAACGCGCACGTGGATTTCTACCAAACGACGTGCTAAGCATGCCGATGCTGCTCTTTTTAGCACCCGCGCACGCATTTGTGCGAAAACGCGTTTTAAGCATGCACATGCATCTTTTGGTAGACGGGGATGAAGTTTTCTGCAAAACCACAAGATGTGCATGCAAATGGTGCTTTTTGCAGAACGCGCACGTGGATTTCTACCAAACGACGTGCTAAGCATGCCGATGCTGCTCTTTTTAGCACCCGCGCACGCATTTGTGCGAAAACGCGTTTTAAGCATGCACATGCATCTTTTGGTAGACGCGGATGAAGTTTTCTGCGAAACCACAAGATGTGCATGCAAATGGTGCTTTTTGCAGAACGCGCACGTGGATTTCTACCAAACGACGTGCTAAGCATGCCGATGCTGCTCTTTTTAGCACCCGCGCACGCATTTGTGCGAAAACGCGTTTTAAGCATGCACATGCATCTTTTGGTAGACGCGGATGAAGTTTTCTGCAAAACCACAAGATGTGCATGCAAATGGTGCTTCTTGCAGAACGCGCACGTGGATTTCTACCAAACGACGTGCTAAGCATGCCGATGCTGCTCTTTTTAGCACCCGCGCACGCATTTGTGCGAAAACGCGTTTTAAGCATGCACATGCATCTTTTGGTAGACGCGGATGAAGTTTTCTGCAAAACCACAAGATGTGCATGCAAATGGTGCTTTTGGCAGAACGCGCACGTGGATTTCTACCAAACGACGTGCTAAGCATGCCGATGCTGCTCTTTTTAGCACCCGCGCACGCATTTGTGCGAAAACGCGTTTTAAGCATGCACATGCATCTTTTGGTAGACGCGGATGAAGTTTTCTGCAAAACCACAAGATGTGCATGCAAATGGTGCTTTTTGCAGAACGCGCACGTGGATTTCTACCAAACGACGTGCTAAGCATGCCGATGCTGCTCTTTTTAGCACCCGCGCACGGATTTGTGCGAAAACGCGTTTTAAGCATGCACATGCATCTTTTGGTAGACGCGGATGAAGTTTTCTGCAAAACCACAACATGTGCATGCAAATGGTGCTTTTGGCAGAACGCGCACGTGGATTTCTACCAAACGACGTGCTAAGCATGCCGATGCTGCTCTTTTTAGCACCCGCGCACGCATTTTGCGAAAACGCGTTTTAAGCATGCACATGCATCTTTTGGTAGACGCGGATGAAGTTTTCTGCAAAACCACAAGATGTGCATGCAAATGGTGCTTTTTGCAGAACGCGCACGTGGATTTCTACCAAATGACGTGCTAAGCATGCCGATGCTGCGCTTTTTAGCACCCGCGCACGGATTTGTGCGAAAACGCGTTTTAAGCATGCACATGCATCTTTTGGTAGACGCGGATGAAGTTTTCTGCAAAACCACAAGATGTGCATGCAAATGGTGCTTTTTGCAGAACGCGCACGTGGATTTCTACCAAACGACGTGCTAAGCATGCCGATGCTGCTCTTTTTAGCACCCGCGCACGCATTTGTGCGAAAACGCGTTTTAAGCATGCACATGCATCTTTTGGTAGACGCGGATGAAGTTTTCTGCAAAACCACAAGATGTGCATGCAAATGGTGCTTTTTGCAGAACGCGCTCGTGGATTTCTACCAAACGACGTGCTAAGCATGCCGATGCTGCTCTTTTTAGCACCCGCGCACGCATTTGGGCGAAAACGCGTTTTAAGCATGCACATGCATCTTTTGGTAGACGCGGATGAAGTTTTCTGCAAAACCACAAGACGTGCCTGCAAATGGTGCTTTTCGCAGAACGCGCACGTGGATTTCTACCAAACGACGTGCTAAGCTTGCCGATGCTGCTCTTTTTAGCACCCGCGCACGGATTTGTGCGAAAACGCGTTTTAAGCATGCACATGCATCTTTTGGTAGACGCGGATGAAGTTTTCTGCAAACCACAAGATGTGCATGCAAATGGTGCTTTGGCAGAACGCGCACGTGGATTTCTACAAACGACGTGCTAAGCATGCCGATGCTGCTCTTTTAGCACCCGCGCACGCATTTGTGCGAAAACGCGTTTTAAGCATGCACATGCATCTTTTGGTAGACGGGGATGAAGTTTTCTGCAAACCACAAGATGTGCATGCAATGGGTGCTTTTTGCAGAACGCGCACGTGGATTTCTACCAAACGACGTGCTAAGCATGCCGATGCTGCCTCTTTTTAGCACCCGCGCACGGATTTGTGCGAAAACGCGTTTTTAAGCATGCACATGCATCTTTTGGTAGACGCGGATGAAGTTTTCTGCAAAACCACAAGATGTGCATGCAAATGGTGCTTTTGGCAGAACGCGCACGTGGATTTCTACCAAACGACGTGCTAAGCATGCCGATGCTGCTCTTTTTAGCACCCGCGCACGCATTTGTGCGAAAACGCGTTTTAAGCATGCGCATGCATCTTTTGGTAGACGCGGATGAAGTTTTCTGCAAAACCACAAGATGTGCATGCAAATGATGCTTTTTGCAGAACGCGCACGTGGATTTCTACCAAACGACGTGCTAAGCATGCCGATGCTGCTATTTTTAGCACCCGCGCACGCATTTGTGCGAAAACGCGTTTTAAGCATGCACATGCATCTTTTGGTAGACGCGGATGAAGTTTTCTGCAAAACCACAAGATGTGCATGCAAATGGTGCTTTTTGCAGAACGCGCACGTGGATTTCTACCAAACGACTTGCTAAGCATGCCGATGCTGCTCTTTTTAGCACCCGCGCACGCATTTGTGCGAAAACGCGTTTTAAGCATGCACATGCATCTTTTGGTAGACGCGGATGAAGTTTTCTGCAAAACCACAACATGTGCATGCAAATGGTGCTTTTGGCAGAACGCGCACGTGGATTTCTACCAAACGACGTGCTAAGCATGCCGATGCTGCTACACACGCGAGACAGATCGAAAACGCGTTTTAAGCATGCACATGCATCTTTTGGTAGACGCGGATGAAGTTTTCTGCAAAACCACAAGATGTGCATGCAAATGGTGCTTTTTGCAGAACGCGCACGTGGATTTCTACCAAACGACGTGCTAAGCATGCCGATGCTGCTATTTTTAGCACCCGCGCACGCATTTGTGCGAAAACGCGTTTTAAGCATGCACATGCATCTTTTGGTAGACGCGGATGAAGTTTTCTGCAAAACCACAAGATGTGCATGCAAATGGTGCTTCTTGCAGAACGCGCACGTGGATTTCTACCAAACGACGTGCTAAGCATGCCGATGCTGCTCTTTTTAGCACCCGCGCACGCATTTGTGCGAAAACGCGTTTTAAGCATGCACATGCATCTTTTGGTAGACGCGGATGAAGTTTTCTGCAAAACCACAAGATGTGCATGCAAATGGTGCTTTTGGCAGAACGCGCACGTGGATTTCTACCAAACGACGTGCTAAGCATGCCGATGCTGCTCTTTTTAGCACCCGCGCACGCATTTGTGCGAAAACGCGTTTTAAGCATGCACATGCATCTTTTGGTAGACGCGGATGAAGTTTTCTGCAAAACCACAAGATGTGCATGCAAATGGTGCTTTTTGCAGAACGCGCACGTGGATTTCTACCAAACGACGTGCTAAGCATGCCGATGCTGCTCTTTTTAGCACCCGCGCACGGATTTGTGCGAAAACGCGTTTTAAGCATGCACATGCATCTTTTGGTAGACGCGGATGAAGTTTTCTGCAAAACCACAACATGTGCATGCAAATGGTGCTTTTGGCAGAACGCGCACGTGGATTTCTACCAAACGACGTGCTAAGCATGCCGATGCTGCTCTTTTTAGCACCCGCGCACGCATTTGTGCGAAAACGCGTTTTAAGCATGCACATGCATCTTTTGGTAGACGCGGATGAAGTTTTCTGCAAAACCACAAGATGTGCATGCAAATGGTGCTTTTTGCAGAACGCGCACGTGGATTTCTACCAAATGACGTGCTAAGCATGCCGATGCTGCTCTTTTTAGCACCCGCGCACGGATTTGTGCGAAAACGCGTTTTAAGCATGCACATGCATCTTTTGGTAGACGCGGATGAAGTTTTCTGCAAAACCACAAGATGTGCATGCAAATGGTGCTTTTTGCAGAACGCGCACGTGGATTTCTACCAAACGACTTGCTAAGCATGCCGATGCTCCTCTTTTTAGCACCCGCGCACGCATTTGTGCGAAAACGCGTTTTAAGCATGCACATGCATCTTTTGGTAGACGCGGATGAAGTTTTCTGCAAAACCACAAGATGTGCATGCAAATGGTGCTTTTTGCAGAACGCGCACGTGGATTTCTACCAAACGACGTGCTAAGCATGCCGATGCTGCTCTTTTTAGCACCCGCGCACGCATTTGTGCGAAAACGCGTTTTAAGCATGCACATGCATCTTTTGGTAGACGCGGATGAAGTTTTCTGCAAAACCACAAGATGTGCATGAAAATGGTGCTTTTTGCAGAACGCGCACGTGGATTTCTACCAAACGATGTGCTAAGCTTGCCGATGCTGCTCTTTTTAGCACCCGCGCACGGATTTGTGCGAAAACGCGTTTTAAGCATGCACATGCATCTTTTGGTAGACGCGGATGAAGTTTTCTGCAAAACCACAAGATGTGCATGCAAATGGTGCTTTTGGCAGAACGCGCACGTAGATTTCTACCAAACGACGTGCTAAGCATGCCGATGCTGCTCTTTTTAGCACCCGCGCACGCATTTGTGCGAAAACGCGTTTTAAGCATGCACATGCATCTTTTGGTAGACGCGGATGAAGTTTTCTGCAAAACCACAAGATGTGCATGCAAATGGTGCTTTTTGCAGAACGCGCACGTGGATTTCTACCAAACGACGTGCTAAGCATGCCGATGCTGCTATTTTTAGCACCCGCGCACGCATTTGTGCGAAAACGCGTTTTAAGCATGCACATGCATCTTTTGGTAGACGCGGATGAAGTTTTCTGCAAAACCACAAGATGTGCATGCAAATGGTGCTTTTTGCAGAACGCGCACGTGGATTTCTACCAAATGACTTGCTAAGCATGCCGATGCTGCTCTTTTTAGCACCCGCGCACGCATTTGTGCGAAATCGCGTTTTAAGCATGCACATGCATCTTTTGGTAGACGCGGATGAAGTTTTCTGCAGAACCACAAGATGTGCATGCAAATGGTGCTTTTTGCAGAACGCGCACGTGGATTTCTACCAAACGACGTGCTAAGCATGCCGATGCTGCTCTTTTTAGCACCCGCGCACGCATTTGTGCGAAAACGCGTTTTAAGCATGCACATGCATCTTTTGGTAGACGCGGATGAAGTTTTCTGCAAAACCACAAGATGTGCATGAAAATGGTGCTTTTTGCAGAACGCGCACGTGGATTTCTACCAAACGACGTGCTAAGCTTGCCGATGCTGCTCTTTTTAGCACCCGCGCACGGATTTGTGCGAAAACGCGTTTTAAGCATGCACATGCATCTTTTGGTAGACGCGGATGAAGTTTTCTGCAAAACCACAAGATGTGCATGCAAATGGTGCTTTTGGCAGAACGCGCACGTGGATTTCTACCAAACGACGTGCTAAGCATGCCGATGCTGCTCTTTTTAGCACCCGCGCACGCATTTGTGCGAAAACGCGTTTTAAGCATGCACATGCATCTTTTGGTAGACGCGGATGAAGTTTTCTGCAAAACCACAAGATGTGCATGCAAATGGTGCTTTTTGCAGAACGCGCACATGGATTTCTACCAAACGACGTGCTAAGCATGCCGATGCTGCTCTTTTTAGCACCCGCGCACGGATTTGTGCGAAAACGCGTTTTAAGCATGCACATGCATCTTTTGGTAGACGCGGATGAAGTTTTCTGCAAAACCACAAGATGTGCATGCAAATGGTGCTTTTGGCAGAACGCGCACGTAGATTTCTACCAAACGACGTGCTAAGCATGCCGATGCTGCTCTTTTTAGCACCCGCGCACGCATTTGTGCGAAAACGCGTTTTAAGCATGCACATGCATCTTTTGGTAGACGCGGATGAAGTTTTCTGCAAAACCACAAGATGTGCATGCAAATGGTGCTTTTTGCAGAACGCCCACGTGGATTTCTACCAAACGACGTGCTAAGCATGCCGATGCTGCTATTTTTAGCACCCGCGCACGCATTTGTGCGAAAACGCGTTTTAAGCATGCACATGCATCTTTTGGTAGACGCGGATGAAGTTTTCTGCAAAACCACAAGATGTGCATGCAAATGGTGCTTTTTGCAGAACGCGCACGTGGATTTCTACCAAATGACTTGCTAACCATGCCGATGCTGCTCTTTTTAGCACCCGCGCACGCATTTGTGCGAAATCGCGTTTTAAGCATGCACATGCATCTTTTGGTAGACGCGGATGAAGTTTTCTGCAGAACCACAAGATGTGCATGCAAATGGTGCTTTTTGCAGAACGCGCACGTGGATTTCTACCAAACGACGTGCTAAGCATGCCGATGCTGCTCTTTTTAGCACCCGCGCACGCATTTGTGCGAAAACGCGTTTTAAGCATGCACATGCATCTTTTGGTAGACGCGGATGAAGTTTTCTGCAAAACCACAAGATGTGCATGCAAATGGTGCTTTTTGCAGAACGCGCACGTGGATTTCTACCAAACGATGTGCTAAGCTTGCCGATGCTGCTCTTTTTAGCACCCGCGCACGGATTTGTGCGAAAACGCGTTTTAAGCATGCACATGCATCTTTTGGTAGACGCGGATCAAGTTTTCTGCAAAACCACAAGATGTGCATGCAAATGGTGCTTTTTGCAGAACGCGCACGTGGATTTCTACCAAACGACGTGCTAAGCATGCCGATGCTGCTCTTTTTAGCACCCGCGCACGCATTTGTGCGAAAACGCGTTTTAAGCATGCACATGCATCTTTTGGTAGACGCGGATGAAGTTTTCTGCAAAACCACAAGATGTGCATGCAAATGGTGCTTTTGGCAGAACGCGTACGTAGATTTCTACCAAACGACGTGCTAAGCATGCCGATGCCGCTCTTTTTAGCACCCGCGCACGCATTTGTGCGAAAACGCGTTTTAAGCATGCACATGCATCTTTTGGTAGACGCGGATGAAGTTTTCTGCAAAACCACAAGATGTGCATGCAAATGGTGCTTTTTGCAGAACGCGCACGTGGATTTCTACCAAACGACTTGCTAAGCATGCCGATGCTGCTCTTTTTAGCACCCGCGCACGCATTTGTGCGAAAACGCGTTTTAAGCATGCACATGCATCTTTTGGTAGACGCGGATGAAGTTTTCTGCAAAACCACAAGATGTGCATGCAAATGGTGCTTTTTGCAGAACGCGCACGTGGATTTCTACCAAACGACGTGCTAAGCATGCCGATGCTGCTCTTTTTAGCACCCGCGCACGCATTTGTGCGAAAACGCGTTTTAAGCATGCACATGCATCTTTTGGTAGACGCGGATGAAGTTTTCTGCAAAACCACAAGATGTGCATGCAAATGGTGCTTTTTGCAGAACGCGCACGTGGATTTCTACCAAACGATGTGCTAAGCTTGCCGATGCTGCTCTTTTTAGCACCCGCGCACGGATTTGTGCGAAAACGCGTTTTAAGCATGCACATGCATCTTTTGGTAGACGCGGATGAAGTTTTCTGCAAAACCACAAGATGTGCATGCAAATGGTGCTTTTGGCAGAACGCGCACGTGGATTTCTACCAAACGACGTGCTAAGCATGCCGATGCTGCTCTTTTTAGCACCCGCGCACGCATTTGTGCGAAAACGCGTTTTAAGCATGCACATGCATCTTTTGGTAGACGCGGATGAAGTTTTCTGCAAAACCACAAGATGTGCATGCAAATGGTGCTTTTTGCAGAACGCGCACATGAATTTCTACCAAACGACGTGCTAAGCATGCCGATGCTGCTCTTTTTAGCACCCGCGCACGGATTTGTGCGAAAACGCGTTTTAAGCATGCACATGCATCTTTTGGTAGACGCGGATGAAGTTTTCTGCAAAACCACAAGATGTGCATGCAAATGGTGCTTTTTGCAGAACGCGCACGTAGATTTCTACCAAACGACGTCCTAAGCATGCCGATGCTGCTCTTTTTAGCACCCGCGCACGCATTTGTGCGAACACGCGTTTTAAGCATGCACATGCATCTTTTGGCAGACGCGGATGAAGTTTTCTGCAAAACCACAAGATGTGCATGCAAATGGTGCTTTTTGCAGAACGCGCACGTGGATTTCTACCAAACGACGTGCTAAGCATGCCGATGCTGCTATTTTTAGCACCCGCGCACGCATTTGTGCGAAAACGCGTTTTAAGCATGCACATGCATCTTTTGGTAGACGCGGATGAAGTTTTCTGCAAAACCACAAGATGTGCATGCAAATGGTGCTTTTTGCAGAACGCGCACGTGGATTTCTACCAAACGACGTGCTAAGCATGCCGATGCTGCTCTTTTTAGCACCCGCGCACGCATTTGTGCGAAAACGCGTTTTAAGCATGCACATGCATCTTTTGGTAGACGCGGATGAAGTTTTCTGCAAAACCACAAGATGTGCATGCAAATGGTGCTTTTTGCAGAACGCGCACGTGGATTTCTACCAAACACCGTGCTAAGCATGCCGATGCTGCTCTTTTTAGCACCCGCGCACGCATTTGTGCGAAAACGCGTTTTAAGCATGCACATGCATCTTTTGGTAGACGCGGATGAAGTTTTCTGCAAAACCACAAGATGTGCATGCAAATGGTGCTTTTTGCAGAACGCGCACGTGGATTTCTACCAAACGACGTGCTAAGCATGCCGATGCTGCTCTTTTTAGCACCCGCGCACGGATTTGTGCGAAAACGCGTTTTAAGCATGCACATGCATCTTTTGGTAGACGCGGATGAAGTTTTCTGCAAAACCACAAGATGTGCATGCAAATGGTGCTTTTGGCAGAACGCGCACGTGGATTTCTACCAAACGACGTGCTAAGCATGCCGATGCTGCTCTTTTTAGCACCCGCGCACGCATTTGTGCGAAAACGCGTTTTAAGCATGCACATGCATCTTTTGGTAGACGCGGATGAAGTTTTCTGCAAAACCACAAGATGTGCATGCAAATGGTGCTTTTTGCAGAACGCGCTCGTGGATTTCTACCAAACGACGTGCTAAGCATGCCGATGCTGCTCTTTTTAGCACCCGCGCACGCATTTGTGCGAAAACGCGTTTTAAGCATGCACATGCATCTTTTGGTAGACGCGGATGAAGTTTTCTGCAAAACCACAAGATGTGCATGCAAATGGTGCTTTTTGCAGAACGCGCACATGGATTTCTACCAAACGACGTGCTAAGCATGCCGATGCTGCTCTTTTTAGCACCCGCGCACGCATTTGTGCGAAAACGCGTTTTAAGCATGCACATGCATCTTTTGGTAGACGCGGATGAAGTTTTCTGCAAAACCACAAGATGTGCATGCAAATGGTGCTTTTGGCAGAACGCGCACGTGGATTTCTACCAAACGACGTGCTAAGCATGCCGATGCTGCTCTTTTTAGCACCCGCGCACGCATTTGTGCGAAAACGCGTTTTAAGCATGCACATGCATCTTTTGGTAGACGCGGATGAAGTTTTCTGCAAAACCACAAGATGTGCATGCAAATGGTGCTTTTTGCAGAACGCGCTCGTGGATTTCTACCAAACGACGTGCTAAGCATGCCGATGCTGCTCTTTTTAGCACCCGCGCACGCATTTGTGCGAAAACGCGTTTTAAGCATGCACATGCATCTTTTGGTAGACGCGGATGAAGTTTTCTGCAAAACCACAAGATGTGCATGCAAATGGTGCTTTTTGCAGAACGCGCACATGGATTTCTACCAAACGACGTGCTAAGCATGCCGATGCTGCTCTTTTTAGCACCCGCGCACGGATTTGTGCGAAAACGCGTTTTAAGCATGCACATGCATCTTTTGGTAGACGCGGATGAAGTTTTCTGCAAAACCACAAGATATGCATGCAAATGGTGCTTTTGGCAGAACGCGCACGTAGATTTCTACCAAACGACGTGCTAAGCATGCCGATGCTGCTCTTTTTAGCACCCGCGCACGCATTTGTGCGAAAACGCGTTTTAAGCATGCACATGCATCTTTTGGTAGACGCGGATGAAGTTTTCTGCAAAACCACAAGATGTGCATGCAAATGGTGCTTTTTGCAGAACGCGCACGTGGATTTCTACCAAAAGACGTGCTAAGCATGCCGATGCTGCTCTTTTTAGCACCCGCGCACGCATTTGTGCGAAAACGCGTTTTTAGCATGCACATGCATCTTTTGGTAGACGCGGATGAAGTTTTCTGCAAAACCACAAGATGTGCATGCAAATGGTGCTTTTTGCAGAACGCGCACGTGGATTTCTACCAAACATTGTGCTAAGCATGCCGATGCTGCTCTTTTTAGCACCCGCGCACGCATTTGTGCGAAAACGCGTTTTAAGCATGCACATGCATCTTTTGGTAGACGCGGATGAAGTTTTCTGCAAAACCACAAGATGTGCATGCAAATGGTGCTTTTTGCAGAACGCGCACGTGGATTTCTACCAAACGACGTGCTAAGCATGCCGATGCTGCTCTTTTTAGCACCCGCGCACGGATTTGTGCGAAAACGCGTTTTAAGCATGCACATGCATCTTTTGGTAGACGCGGATGAAGTTTTCTGCAAAACCACAAGATGTGCATGCAAATGGTGCTTTTGGCAGAACGCGCACGTGGATTTCTACCAAACGACGTGCAAAGCATGCCGATGCTGCTCTTTTTAGCACCCGCGCACGCATTTGTGCGAAAACGCGTTTTAAGCATGCACATGCATCTTTTGGTAGACGCGGATGAAGTTTTCTGCAAAACCACAAGATGTGCATGCAAATGGTGCTTTTTGCAGAACGCGCTCGTGGATTTCTACCAAACGACGTGCTAAGCATGCCGATGCTGCTCTTTTTAGCACCCGCGCACGCATTTGTGCGAAAACGCGTTTTAAGCATGCACATGCATCTTTTGGTAGACGCGGATGAAGTTTTCTGCAAAACCACAAGATGTGCATGCAAATGGTGCTTTTTGCAGAACGCGCACGTGGATTTCTACCAAACGACGTGCTAAGCATGCCGATGCTGCTCTTTTTAGCACCCGCGCACGGATTTGTGCGAAAACGCGTTTTAAGCATGCACATGCATCTTTTGGTAGACGCGGATGAAGTTTTCTGCAAAACCACAACATGTGCATGCAAATGGTGCTTTTGGCAGAACGCGCACGTGGATTTCTACCAAACGACGTGCTAAGCATGCCGATGCTGCTCTTTTTAGCACCCGCGCACGCATTTGGGCGAAAACGCGTTTTAAGCATGCACATGCATCTTTTGGTAGACGCGGATGAAGTTTTCTGCAAAACCACAAGATGTGCATGCAAATGGTGCTTTTGGCAGAACGCGCACGTGGATTTCTACCAAACGACGTGCTAAGCATGCCGATGCTGCTCTTTTTAGCACCCGCGCACGCATTTGTGCGAAAACGCGTTTTAAGCATGCACATGCATCTTTTGGTAGACGCCGATGAAGTTTTCTGCAAAACCACAAGATGTGCATGCAAATGGTGCTTTTCGCAGAACGCGCACGTGGATTTCTACCAAACGACGTGCTAAGCATGCCGATGCTGCTCTTTTTAGCACCCGCGCACGGATTTGTGCGAAAACGCGTTTTAAGCATGCACATGCATCTTTTGGTAGACGCGGATGAAGTTTTCTGCAAAACCACAAGATGTGCATGCAAATGGTGCTTTTGGCAGAACGCGCACGTGGTATTCTACCAAACGACGTGCTAAGCATGCCGATGCTGCTCTTTTTAGCACCCGCGCACGCATTTGTGCGAAAACGCGTTTTAAGCATGCGCATGCATCTTTTGGTAGACGCGGATGAAGTTTTCTGCAAAACCACAAGATGTGCATGCAAATGGTGCTTTTTGCAGAACGCGCACGTGGATTTCTACCAAACGACGTGCTACGCATGCCGATGCTGCTATTTTTAGCACCCGCGCACGCATTTGTGCGAAAACGCGTTTTAAGCATGCACATGCATCTTTTGGTAGACGCGGATGAAGTTTTCTGCAAAACCACAAGATGTGCATGCAAATGGTGCTTTTTGCAGAACGCGCACGTGGATTTCTACCAAACGACTTGCTAAGCATGCCGATGCTGCTCTTTTTAGCACCCGCGCACGCATTTGTGCGAAAACGCGTTTTAAGCATGCACATGCATCTTTTGGTAGACGCGGATGAAGTTTTCTGCAAAACCACAAGATGTGCATGCAAATGGTGCTTTTTGCAGAACGCGCACGTGGATTTCTACTAAACGACGTGCTAAGCATGCCGATGCTGCTTTTTTTAGCACCCGCGCACGCATTTGTGCGAAAACGCGTTTTAAGCATGCACATGCATCTTTTGGTAGACGCGGATGAAGTTTTCTGCAAAACCACAAGATGTGCATGCAAATGGTGCTTTTTGCAGAACGCGCACGTGGATTTCTACCAAACGATGTGCTAAGCTTGCCGATGCTGCTCTTTTTAGCACCCGCGCACGGATTTGTGCGAAAACGCGTTTTAAGCATGCACATGCATCTTTTGGTAGACGCGGATGAAGTTTTCTGCAAAACCACAAGATGTGCATGCAAATGGTGCTTTTGGCAGAACGCGCACGTAGATTTCTACCAAACGACGTGCTAAGCATGCCGATGCTGCTCTTTTTAGCACCCGCGCACGCATTTGTGCGAAAACGCGTTTTAAGCATGCACATGCATCTTTTGGTAGACGCGGATGAAGTTTTCTGCAAAACCACAAGATGTGCATGCAAATGGTGCTTTTTGCAGAACGCGCACATGGATTTCTACCAAACGATGTGTTAAGCTTGCCGATGCTGCTCTTTTTAGCACCCGCGCACGGATTTGTGCGAAAACGCATTTTAAGCATGCACATGCATCTTTTGGTAGACGCGGATGAAGTTTTCTGCAAAACCACAAGATGTGCATGCAAATGGTGCTTTTGGCAGAACGCGCACGTGGATTTCTACCAAACGACGTGCTAAGCATGCCGATGCTGCTCTTTTTAGCACCCGCGCACGCATTTGTGCGAAAACGCGTTTTAAGCATGCACATGCATCTTTTGGTAGACGCCGATGAAGTTTTCTGCAAAACCACAAGATGTGCATGCAAATGGTGCTTTTCGCAGAACGCGCACGTGGATTTCTACCAAACGACGTGCTAAGCATGCCGATGCTGCTCTTTTTAGCACCCGCGCACGGATTTGTGCGAAAACGCGTTTTAAGCATGCACATGCATCTTTTGGTAGACGCGGATGAAGTTTTCTGCAAAACCACAAGATGTGCATGCAAATGGTGCTTTTTGCAGAACGCGCACGTGGATTTCTACCAAACGACGTGCTACGCATGCCGATGCTGCTATTTTTAGCACCCGCGCACGCATTTGTGCGAAAACGCGTTTTAAGCATGCACATGCATCTTTTGGTAGACGCGGATGAAGTTTTCTGCAAAACCACAAGATGTGCATGCAAATGGTGCTTTTTGCAGAACGCGCACGTGGATTTCTACCAAACGACTTGCTAAGCATGCCGATGCTGCTCTTTTTAGCACCCGCGCACGCATTTGTGCGAAAACGCGTTTTAAGCATGCACATGCATCTTTTGGTAGACGCGGATGAAGTTTTCTGCAAAACCACAAGATGTGCATGCAAATGGTGCTTTTTGCAGAACGCGCACGTGGATTTCTACCAAACGACGTGCTAAGCATGCCGATGCTGCTCTTTTTAGCACCCGCGCACGCATTTGTGCGAAAACGCGTTTTAAGCATGCACATGCATCTTTTGGTAGACGCGGATGAAGTTTTCTGCAAAACCACAAGATGTGCATGCAAATGGTGCTTTTTGCAGAACGCGCACGTGGATTTCTACCAAACGATGTGTTAAGCTTGCCGATGCTGCTCTTTTTAGCACCCGCGCACGGATTTGTGCGAAAACGCATTTTAAGCATGCACATGCATCTTTTGGTAGACGCGGATGAAGTTTTCTGCAAAACCACAAGATGTGCATGCAAATGGTGCTTTTGGCAGAACGCGCACGTGGATTTCTACCAAACGACGTGCTAAGCATGCCGATGCTGCTCTTTTTAGCACCCGCGCACGCATTTGTGCGAAAACGCGTTTTAAGCATGCACATGCATCTTTTGGTAGACGCCGATGAAGTTTTCTGCAAAACCACAAGATGTGCATGCAAATGGTGCTTTTCGCAGAACGCGCACGTGGATTTCTACCAAACGACGTGCTAAGCATGCCGATGCTGCTCTTTTTAGCACCCGCGCACGGATTTGTGCGAAAACGCGTTTTAAGCATGCACATGCATCTTTTGGTAGACGCGGATGAAGTTTTCTGCAAAACCACAAGATGTGCATGCAAATGGTGCTTTTGGCAGAACGCGCACGTGGATTTCTACCAAACGACGTGCTAAGCATGCCGATGCTGCTCTTTTTAGCACCCGCGCACGCATTTGTGCGAAAACGCGTTTTAAGCATGCGCATGCATCTTTTGGTAGACGCGGATGAAGTTTTCTGCAAAACCACAAGATGTGCATGCAAATGGTGCTTTTTGCAGAACGCGCACGTGGATTTCTACCAAACGACGTGCTACGCATGCCGATGCTGCTATTTTTAGCACCCGCGCACGCATTTGTGCGAAAACGCGTTTTAAGCATGCACATGCATCTTTTGGTAGACGCGGATGAAGTTTTCTGCAAAACCACAAGATGTGCATGCGAATGGTGCTTTTTGCAGAACGCGCACGTGGATTTCTACCAAACGACTTGCTAAGCATGCCGATGCTGCTCTTTTTAGCACCCGCGCACGCATTTGTGCGAAAACGCGTTTTAAGCATGCACATGCATCTTTTGGTAGACGCGGATGAAGTTTTCTGCAAAACCACAAGATGTGCATGCAAATGGTGCTTTTTGCAGAACGCGCACGTGGATTTCTACCAAACGACGTGCTAAGCATGCCGATGCTGCTCTTTTTAGCACCCGCGCACGCATTTGTGCGAAAACGCGTTTTAAGCATGCACATGCATCTTTTGGTAGACGCGGATGAAGTTTTCTGCAAAACCACAAGATGTGCATGCAAATGGTGCTTTTTGCAGAACGCGCACGTGGATTTCTACCAAACGATGTGCTAAGCTTGCCGATGCTGCTCTTTTTAGCACCCGCGCACGGATTTGTGCGAAAACGCGTTTTAAGCATGCACATGCATCTTTTGGTAGACGCGGATGAAGTTTTCTGCAAAACCACAAGATGTGCATGCAAATGGTGCTTTTGGCAGAACGCGCACGTGGGTTTCTACCAAACGACGTGCTAAGCATGCCGATGCTGCTCTTTTTAGCACCCGCGCACGCATTTGTGCGAAAACGCGTTTTAAGCATGCACATGCATCTTTTGGTAGACGCGGATGAAGTTTTCTGCAAAACCACAAGATGTGCATGCAAATGGTGCTTTTTGCAGAACGCGCACATGGATTTCTACCAAACGACGTGCTAAGCATGCCGATGCTGCTCTTTTTAGCACCCGCGCACGGATTTGTGCGAAAACGCGTTTTAAGCTTGCACATGCATCTTTTGGTAGACGCGGATGAAGTTTTCTGCAAAACCACAATATTGTGCATGCAAATGGTGCTTTTGGCAGAACGCGCCCGTAGATTTCTACCAAACGACGTGCTAAGCATGCCGATGCTGCTCTTTTTAGCACCCGCGCACGCATTTGTGCGAAAACGCGTTTTAAGCATGCACATGCATCTTTTGGTAGACGCGGATGAAGTTTTCTGCAAAACCACAAGATGTGCATGCAAATGGTGCTTTTTGCAGAACGCGCACGTGGATTTCTACCAAGCGACGTGCTAAGCATGCCGATGCTGCTATTTTTAGCACCCGCGCACGCATTTGTGCGAAAACGCGTTTTAAGCATGCACATGCATCTTTTGGTAGACGCGGATGAAGTTTTCTGCAAAACCACAAGATGTGCATGCAAATGGTGCTTTTTGCAGAACGCGCACGTGGATTTCTACCAAACGACTTGCTAAGCATGCCGATGCTGCTCTTTTTAGCACCCGCGCACGCATTTGTGCGAAAACGCGTTTTAAGCATGCACATGCATCTTTTGGTAGACGCGGATGAAGTTTTCTGCAAAACCACAAGATGTGCATGCAAATGGTGCTTTTTGCAGAACGCGCACATGGATTTCTACCAAACGACGTGCTAAGCATGCCGACACTGCTCTTTTTAGCACCCGCGCACGGATTTGTGCGAAAACGCGTTTTAAGCATGCACATGCATCTTTTGGTAGACGCGGATGAAGTTTTCTGCAAAACCATAAGATGTGCATGCAAATGGTGCTTTTGGCAGAACGCGCACGTAGATTTCTACCAAACGACGTGCTAAGCATGCCGATGCTGCTCTTTTTAGCACCCGCGCACGCATTTGTGCGAAAACGCGTTTTAAGCATGCACATGCATCTTTTGGTAGACGCGGATGAAGTTTTCTGCAAAACCACAAGATGTGCATGCAAATGGTGCTTTTGGCAGAACGCGCACGTAGATTTCTACCAAACGACGTGCTAAGCATGCCGATGCTGCTCTTTTTAGCACCCGCGCACGCATTTGTGCGAAAACGCGTTTTAAGCATGCACATGCATCTTTTGGTAGACGCGGATGAAGTTTTCTGCAAAACCACAAGATGTGCATGCAAATGGTGCTTTTTGCAGAACGCGCACGTGGATTTCTACCAAACGATGTGTTAAGCTTGCCGATGCTGCTCTTTTTAGCACCCGCGCACGGATTTGTGCGAAAACGCATTTTAAGCATGCACATGCATCTTTTGGTAGACGCGGATGAAGTTTTCTGCAAAACCACAAGATGTGCATGCAAATGGTGCTTTTGGCAGAACGCGCACGTGGATTTCTACCAAACGACGTGCTAAGCATGCCGATGCTGCTCTTTTTAGCACCCGCGCACGCATTTGTGCGAAAACGCGTTTTAAGCATGCACATGCATCTTTTGGTAGACGCGGATGAAGTTTTCTGCAAAACCACAAGATGTGCATGCAAATGGTGCTTTTTGCAGAACGCGCACATGGATTTCTACCAAACGACGTGCTAAGCATGCCGATGCTGCTCTTTTTAGCATCCGCGCACGGATTTGTGCGAAAACGCGTTTTAAGCATGCACATGCATCTTTTGGTAGACGCGGATGAAGTTTTCTGCAAAACCACAAGATGTGCATGCAAATGGTGCTTTTGGCAGAACGCGCACGTAGATTTCTACCAAACGACGTGCTAAGCATGCCGATGCTGCTCTTTTTAGCACCCGCGCACGCATTTGTGCGAAAACGCGTTTTAAGCATGCACATGCATCTTTTGGTAGACGCGGATGAAGTTTTCTGCAAAACCACAAGATGTGCATGCAAATGGTGCTTTTTGCAGAACGCGCACGTGGATTTCTACCAAGCGACGTGCTAAGCATGCCGATGCTGCTATTTTTAGCACCCGCGCACGCATTTGTGCGAAAACGCGTTTTAAGCATGCACATGCATCTTTTGGTAGACGCGGATGAAGTTTTCTGCAAAACCACAAGATGTGCATGCAAATGGTGCTTTTTGCAGAACGCGCACGTGGATTTCTACCAAACGACTTGCTAAGCATGCCGATGCTGCTCTTTTTAGCACCCGCGCACGCATTTGTGCGAAAACGCGTTTTAAGCATGCACATGCATCTTTTGGTAGACGCGGATGAAGTTTTCTGCAAAACCACAAGATGTGCATGCAAATGGTGCTTTTTGCAGAACGCGCACGTGGATTTCTACCAAACGACGTGCTAAGCATGCCGATGCTGCTCTTTTTAGCACCCGCGCACGCATTTGTGCGAAAACGCGTTTTAAGCATGCACATGCATCTTTTGGTAGACGCGGATGAAGTTTTCTGCAAAACCACAAGATGTGCATGCAAATGGTGCTTTTTGCAGAACGCGCACGTGGATTTCTACCAAACGATGTGCTGAGCTTGCCGATGCTGCTCTTTTTTGCACCCGCGCACGGATTTGTGCGAAAACGCGTTTTAAGCATGCACATGCATCTTTTGGTAGACGCGGATGAAGTTTTCTGCAAAACCACAAGATGTGCATGCAAATGGTGCTTTTTGCAGAACGCGCACGTGGATTTCTACCAAACGACGTGCTAAGCATGCCGATGCTGCTCTTTTTAGCACCCGCGCACGCATTTGTGCGAAAACGCGTTTTAAGCATGCACATGCATCTTTTGGTAGACGCGGATGAAGTTTTCTGCAAAACCACAAGATGTGCATGCAAATGGTGCTTTTTGCAGAACGCGCACGTGGATTTCTACCAAACGATGTGCTAAGCTTGCCGATGCTGCTCTTTTTAGCACCCGCGCACGGATTTGTGCGAAAACGCGTTTTAAGCATGCACATGCATCTTTTGGTAGACGCGGATGAAGTTTTCTGCAAAACCACAAGATTTGCATGCAAATGGTGCTTTTGGCAGAACGCGCACGTGGATTTCTACCAAACGACGTGCTAAGCATGCCGATGCTGCTCTTTTTAGCACCCGCGCACGCATTTGTGCGAAAACGCGTTTTAAGCATGCACATGCATCTTTTGGTAGACGCGGATGAAGTTTTCTGCAAAACCACAAGATGTGCATGCAAATGGTGCTTTTTGCAGAACGCGCACATGGATTTCTACCAAACGACGTGCTAAGCATGCCGATGCTGCTCTTTTTAGCACCCGCGCACGGATTTGTGCGAAAACGCGTTTTAAGCATGCACATGCATCTTTTGGTAGACGCGGATGAAGTTTTCTGCAAAACCACAAGATGTGCATGCAAATGGTGCTTTTGGCAGAACGCGCACGTAGATTTCTACCAAACGACGTGCTAAGCATGCCGATGCTGCTCTTTTTAGCACCCGCGCACGCATTTGTGCGAAAACGCGTTTTAAGCATGCACATGCATCTTTTGGTAGACGCGGATGAAGTTTTCTGCAAAACCACAAGATGTGCATGCAAATGGTGCTTTTTGCAGAACACGCACGTGGATTTCTACCAAACGACGTGCAAAGCATGCCGATGCTGCTATTTTTAGCACCCGCGCACGCATTTGTGCGAAAACGCGTTTTAAGCATGCACATGCATCTTTTGGTAGACGCGGATGAAGTTTTCTGCAAAACCACAAGATGTGCATGCAAATGGTGCTTTTTGCAGAACGCGCACGTGGATTTCTACCAAACGACGTGCTAAGCATGCCGATGCTGCTCTCTTTAGCACCCGCGCACGCATTTGTGCGAAAACGCGTTTTAAGCATGCACATGCATCTTTTGGTAGACGCGGATGAAGTTTTCTGCAAAACCACAAGATGTGCATGCAAATGGTGCTTTTTGCAGAACGCGCACGTGGATTTCTACCAAACATCGTGCTAAGCATGCCGATGCTGCTCTTTTTAGCACCCGCGCACGCATTTGTGCGAAAACGCGTTTTAAGCATGCACATGCATCTTTTGGTAGACGCGGATGAAGTTTTCTGCAAAACCACAAGATGTGCATGCAAATGGTGCTTTTTGCAGAACGCGCACGTGGATTTCTACCAAACGACGTGCTAAGCATGCCGATGCTGCTCTTTTTAGCACCCGCGCACGGATTTGTGCGAAAACGCGTTTTAAGCATGCACATGCATCTTTTGGTAGACGCGGATGAAGTTTTCTGCAAAACCACAAGATGTGCATGCAAATGGTGCTTTTGGCAGAACGCGCACGTGGATTTCTACCAAACGACGTGCTAAGCATGCCGATGCTGCTCTTTTTAGCACCCGCGCACGCATTTGTGCGAAAACGCGTTTTAAGCATGCACATGCATCTTTTGGTAGACGCGGATGAAGTTTTCTGCAAAACCACAAGATGTGCATGCAAATGGTGCTTTTGGCAGAACGCGCACGTGGATTTCTACCAAACGACGTGCTAAGCATGCCGATGCTGCTCTTTTTAGCACCCGCGCACGCATTTGTGCGAAAACGCGTTTTAAGCATGCGCATGCATCTTTTGGTCGACGCGGATGAAGTTTTCTGCAAAACCACAAGATGTGCATGCAAATGGTGCTTTTTGCAGAACGCGCACGTGGATTTCTACCAAACGACGTGCTAAGCATGCCGATGCTGCTATTTTTAGCACCCGCGCACGCATTTGTGCGAAAACGCGTTTTAAGCATGCACATGCATCTTTTGGTAGACGCGGATGAAGTTTTCTGCAAAACCACAAGATGTGCATGCAAATGGTGCTTTTTGCAGAATGCGCACGTGGATTTCTACCAAACGACTTGCTAAGCATGCCGATGCTGCTCTTTTTAGCACCCGCGCACGCATTTGTGCGAAAACGCGTTTTAAGCATGCACATGCATCTTTTGGTAGACGCGGATGAAGTTTTCTGCAAAACCACAAGATGTGCATGCAAATGGTGCTTTTTGCAGAACGCGCACGTGGATTTCTACCAAACGACGTGCTAAGCATGCCGATGCTGCTCTTTTTAGCACCCGCGCACGCATTTGTGCGAAAACGCGTTTTAAGCATGCACATGCATCTCTTGGTAGACGCGGATGAAGTTTTCTGCAAAACCACAAGATGTGCATGCAAATGGTGCTTTTTGCAGAACGCGCACATGGATTTCTACCAAACGACGTGCTAAGCATGCCGATGCTGCTCTTTTTAGCACCCGCGCACGGATTTGTGCGAAAACGCGTTTTAAGCATGCACATGCATCTTTTGGTAGACGCGGATGAAGTTTTCTGCAAAACCACAAGGTGTGCATGCAAATGGTGCTTTTGGCAGAACGCGCACGTAGATTTCTACCAAACGACGTGCTAAGCATGCCGATGCTGCTCTTTTTAGCACCCGCGCACGCATTTGTGCGAAAACGCGTTTTAAGCATGCACATGCATCTTTTGGTAGACGCGGATGAAGTTTTCTGCAAAACCACAAGATGTGCATGCAAATGGTGCTTTTTGCAGAACGCGCACGTGGATTTCTACCAAGCGACGTGCTAAGCATGCCGATGCTGCTATTTTTAGCACCCGCGCACGCATTTGTGCGAAAACGCGTTTTAAGCATGCACATGCATCTTTTGGTAGACGCGGATGAAGTTTTCTGCAAAACCACAAGATGTGCATGCAAATGGTGCTTTTTGCAGAACGCGCACGTGGATTTCTACCAAACGACTTGCTAAGCATGCCGATGCTGCTCTTTTTAGCACCCGCGCACGCATTTGTGCGAAAACGCGTTTTAAGCATGCACATGCATCTTTTGGTAGACGCGGATGAAGTTTTCTGCAAAACCACAAGATGTGCATGCAAATGGTGCTTTTTGCAGAACGCGCACGTGGATTTCTACCAAACGACGTGCTAAGCATGCCGATGCTGCTCTTTTTAGCACCCGCGCACGCATTTGTGCGAAAACGCGTTTTAAGCATGCACATGCATCTTTTGGTAGACGCGGATGAAGTTTTCTGCAAAACCACAAGATGTGCATGCAAATGGTGCTTTTTGCAGAACGCGCACGTGGATTTCTACCAAACGATGTGCTGAGCTTGCCGATGCTGCTCTTTTTAGCACCCGCGCACGGATTTGTGCGAAAACGCGTTTTAAGCATGCACATGCATCTTTTGGTAGACGCGGATGAAGTTTTCTGCAAAACCACAAGATGTGCATGCAAATGGTGCTTTTTGCAGAACGCGTACGTGGATTTCTACCAAACGACGTGCTAAGCATGCCGATGCTGCTCTTTTTAGCACCCGCGCACGCATTTGTGCGAAAACGCGTTTTAAGCATGCACATGCATCTTTTGGTAGACGCGGATGAAGTTTTCTGCAAAACCACAAGATGTGCATGCAAATGGTGCTTTTTGCAGAACGCGCACGTGGATTTCTACCAAACGATGTGCTAAGCTTGCCGATGCTGCTCTTTTTAGCACCCGCGCACGGATTTGTGCGAAAACGCGTTTTAAGCATGCACATGCATCTTTTGGTAGACGCGGATGAAGTTTTCTGCAAAACCACAAGATTTGCATGCAAATGGTGCTTTTGGCAGAACGCGCACGTGGATTTCTACCAAACGACGTGCTAAGCATGCCGATGCTGCTCTTTTTAGCACCCGCGCACGCATTTGTGCGAAAACGCGTTTTAAGCATGCACATGCATCTTTTGGTAGACGCGGATGAAGTTTTCTGCAAAACCACAAGATGTGCATGCAAATGGTGCTTTTTGCAGAACGCGCACATGGATTTCTACCAAACGACGTGCTAAGCATGCCGATGCTGCTCTTTTTAGCACCCGCGCACGGATTTGTGCGAAAACGCGTTTTAAGCATGCACATGCATCTTTTGGTAGACGCGGATGAAGTTTTCTGCAAAACCACAAGATGTGCATGCAAATGGTGCTTTTTGCAGAACGCGCACGTGGATTTCTACCAAACGACGTGCTAAGCATGCCGATGCTGCTCTTTTTAGCACCCGCGCACGGATTTGTGCGAAAACGCGTTTTAAGCATGCACATGCATCTTTTGGTAGACGCGGATGAAGTTTTCTGCAAAACCACAAGATGTGCATGCAAATGGTGCTTTTGGCAGAACGCGCACGTGGATTTCTACCAAACGACGTGCTAAGCATGCCGATGCTGCTCTTTTTAGCACCCGCGCACGCATTTGTGCGAAAACGCGTTTTAAGCATGCACATGCATCTTTTGGTAGACGCGGATGAAGTTTTCTGCAAAACCACAAGATGTGCATGCAAATGGTGCTTTTTGCAGAACGCGCTCGCGGATTTCTACCAAACGACGTGCTAAGCATGCCGATGCTGCTCTTTTTAGCACCCGCGCACGCATTTGTGCGAAAACGCGTTTTAAGCATGCACATGCATCTTTTGGTAGACGCGGATGAAGTTTTCTGCAAAACCACAAGATGTGCATGCAAATGGTGCTTTTTGCAGAACGCGCACGTGGATTTCTACCAAACGACGTGCTAAGCATGCCGATGCTGCTCTTTTTAGCACCCGCGCACGGATTTGTGCGAAAACGCGTTTTAAGCATGCACATGCATCTTTTGGTAGACGCGGATGAAGTTTTCTGCAAAACCACAAGATGTGCATGCAAATGGTGCTTTTGGCAGAACGCGCACGTGGATTTCTACCAAACGACGTGCTAAGCATGCCGATGCTGCTCTTTTTAGCACCCGCGCACGCATTTGTGCGAAAACGCGTTTTAAGCATGCGCATGCATCTTTTGGTCGACGCGGATGAAGTTTTCTGCAAAACCACAAGATGTGCATGCAAATGGTGCTTTTTGCAGAACGCGCACGTGGATTTCTACCAAACGACGTGCTAAGCATGCCGATGCTGCTATTTTTAGCACCCGCGCACGCATTTGTGCGAAAACGCGTTTTAAGCATGCACATGCATCTTTTGGTAGACGCGGACGAAGTTTTCTGCAAAACCACAAGATGTGCATGCAAATGGTGCTTTTTGCAGAATGCGCACGTGGATTTCTACCAAACGACTTGCTAAGCATGCCGATGCTGCTCTTTTTAGCACCCGCGCACGCATTTGTGCGAAAACGCGTTTTAAGCATGCACATGCATCTTTTGGTAGACGCGGATGAAGCTTTCGGCAAAACCACAAGATGTGCATGCAAATGGTGCTTTTTGCAGAACGCGCACGTGGATTTCTACCAAACGACGTGCTAAGCATGCCGATGCTGCTCTTTTTAGCACCCGCGCACGCATTTGTGCGAAAACGCGTTTTAAGCATGCACATGCATCTTTTGGTAGACGCGGATGAAGTTTTCTGCAAAACCACAAGATGTGCATGCAAATGGTGCTTTTGGCAGAACGCGCACGTGGATTTCTACCAAACGACGTGCTAAGCATGCGATGCTGCTCTTTTTAGCACCCGCGCACGCATTTGTGCGAAAACGCGTTTTAAGCATGCACATGCATCTTTTGGTAGACGCGGATGAAGTTTTCTGCAAAACCACAAGATGTGCATGCAAATGGTGCTTTTTGCAGAACGCGCACGTGGATTTGTACCAAACGATGTGCTGAGCTTGCCGATGCTGCTCTTTTTAGCACCCGCGCACGGATTTGTGCGAAAACGCGTTTTAAGCATGCACATGCATCTTTTGGTAGACGCGGATGAAGTTTTCTGCAAAACCACAAGATGTGCATGCAAATGGTGCTTTTTGCAGAACGCGCACGTGGATTTCTACCAAACGACGTGCTAAGCATGCCGATGCTGCTCTTTTTAGCACCCGCGCACGCATTTGTGCGAAAACGCGTTTTAAGCATGCACATGCATCTTTGGTAGACGCGGATGAAGTTTTCTGCAAAACCACAAGATGTGCATGCAAATGGTGCTTTTTGCAGAATGCGCACGTGGATTTCTACCAAACGATGTGCTAAGCTTGCCGATGCTGCTCTTTTTAGCACCCGCGCACGGATTTGTGCGAAAACGCGTTTTAAGCATGCACATGCATCTTTTGGTAGACGCGGATGAAGTTTTCTGCAAAACCACAAGATGTGCATGCAAATGGTGCTTTTGGCAGAACGCGTACGTGGATTTCTACCAAACGACGTGCTAAGCATGCCGATGCTGCTCTTTTTAGCACCCGCGCACGCATTTGTGCGAAAACACGTTTTAAAGCATGCACATGCATCTTTTGGTAGACGCGGATGAAGTTTTCTGCAAAACCACAAGATGTGCATGCAAATGGTGCTTTTTGCAGAAAGCGCACATGGATTTCTACCAAACGACGTGCTAAGCATGCCGATGCTGCTCTTTTTAGCACCCGCGCACGGATTTGTGCGAAAACGCGTTTTAAGCATGCACATGCATCTTTTGGTAGACGCGGATGAAGTTTTCTGCAAAACCACAAGATGTGCATGCAAATGGTGCTTTTGGCAGAACGCGCACGTAGATTTCTACCAAACGACGTGCTAAGCATGCCGATGCTGCTCTTTTTAGCACCCGCGCACGCATTTGTGCGAAAACGCGTTTTAAGCATGCACATGCATCTTTTGGTAGACGCGGATGAAGTTTTCTGCAAAACCACAAGATGTGCATGCAAATGGTGCTTTTTGCAGAACGCGCACGTGGATTTCTACCAAACGACGTGCTAAGCATGTCGATGCTGCTCTTTTTAGCACCCGCGCACGGATTTGTGCGAAAACGCGTTTTAAGCATGCACATGCATCTTTTGGTAGACGCGGATGAAGTTTTCTGCAAAACCACAAGATGTGCATGCAGATGGTGCTTTTGGCAGAACGCGCACGTGGATGTCTACCAAACGACGTGCTAAGCATGCCGATGCTGCTCTTTTTAGCACCCGCGCACGCATTTGTGCGAAAACGCGTTTTAAGCATGCACATGCATCTTTTGGTAGACGCGGATGAAGTTTTCTGCAAAACCACAAGATGTGCATGCAAATGGTGCTTTTTGCAGAACGCGCTCGCGGATTTCTACCAAACGACGTGCTAAGCATGCCGATGCTGCTCTTTTTAGCACCCGCGCACGCATTTGTGCGAAAACGCGTTTTAAGCATGCACCTGCATCTTTTGGTAGACGCGGATGAAGTTTTCTGCAAAACCACAAGATGTGCATGCAAATGGTGCTTTTTGCAGAACGCGCACGTGGATTTCTACCAAACGACGTGCTAAGCATGCCGATGCTGCTCTTTTTAGCACCCGCGCACGGATTTGTGCGAAAACGCGTTTTAAGCATGCACATGCATCTTTTGGTAGACGCGGATGAAGTTTTCTGCAAAACCACAACATGTGCATGCAAATGGTGCTTTTGGCAGAACGCGCACGTGGATTTCTACCAAATGACGTGCTAAGCATGCCGATGCTGCTCTTTTTAGCACCCGCGCACGCATTTGTGCGAAAACGCGTTTTAAGCATGCACATGCATCTTTTGGTAGACGCGGATGAAGTTTTCTGCAAAACCACAAGATGTGCATGCAAATGGTGCTTTTTGCAGAACGCGCTCGTGGATTTCTACCAAACGACGTGCTAAGCATGCCGATGCTGCTCTTTTTAGCACCCGCGCACGCATTCGGGCGAAAACGCGTTTTAAGCATGCACATGCATCTTTTGGTAGACGCGGATGAAGTTTTCTGCAAAACCACAAGATGTGCATGCAAATGGTGCTTTTTGCAGAACGCGCACGTGGATTTATACCAAACGACGTGCTAAGCATGCCGATGCTGCTCTTTTTAGCACCCGCGCACGGATTTGTGCGAAAACGCGTTTTAAGCATGCACATGCATCTTTTGGTAGACGCGGATGAAGTTTTCTGCAAAACCACAAGATGTGCATGCAAATGGTGCTTTTTGCAGAACGCGCACGTGGATTTCTACCAAACAACGTGCTAAGCATGCCGATGCTGCTCTTTTTAGCACCCGCGCACGCATTTGTGCGAAAACGCGTTTTAAGCATGCACATGGATCTTTTGGTAGACGCGGATGAAGTTTTCTGCAAAACCACAAGATGTGCATGCAAATGGTGCTTTTTGCAGAACGCGCTCGTGGATTTCTACCAAACGACGTGCTAAGCATGCCGATGCTGCTCTTTTTAGCACCCGCGCACGCATTTGTGCGAAAACGCGTTTTAAGCATGCACATGCATCTTTTGGTAGACGCGGATGAAGTTTTCTGCAAAACCACAAGATGTGCATGCAAATGGTGCTTTTTGCAGAACGCGCACGTGGATTTCTACCAAACGACGTGCTAAGCATGCCGATGCTGCTCTTTTTAGCACCCGCGCACGGATTTGTGCGAAAACGCGTTTTTAAGCATGCACATGCATCTTTTGGTAGACGCGGATGAAGTTTTCTGCAAAACCACAAGATGTGCATGCAAATGGTGCTTTTTGCAGAACGCGCACGTGGATTTCTACCAAACGATGTGCTAAGCTTGCCGATGCTGCTCTTTTTAGCACCCGCGCACGGATTTGTGCGAAAACGCGTTTTAAGCATGCACATGCATCTTTTGGTAGACGCGGATGAAGTTTTCTGCAAAACCACAAGATGTGCATGCAAATGGTGCTTTTGGCAGAACGCGCACGTGGATTTCTACCAAACGACGTGCTAAGCATGCCGATGCTGCTCTTTTTAGCACCCGCGCACGCATTTGTGCGAAAACGCGTTTTAAGCATGCACATGCATCTTTTGGTAGACGCGGATGAAGTTTTCTGCAAAACCACAAGATGTGCATGCAAATGGTGCTTTTTGCAGAACGCGCACATGGATTTCTACCAAACGACGTGCTAAGCATGCCGATGCTGCTCTTTTTAGCACCCGCGCACGGATTTGTGCGAAAACGCGTTTTAAGCATGCACATGCATCTTTTGGTAGACGCGGATGAAGTTTTCTGCAAAACCACAAGATGTGCATGCAAATGGTGCTTTTGGCAGAACGCGCACGTAGATTTCTACCAAACGACGTGCTAAGCATGCCGATGCTGCTCTTTTTAGCACCCGCGCACGCATTTGTGCGAAAACGCGTTTTAAGCATGCACATGGATCTTTTGGTAGACGCGGATGAAGTTTTCTGCAAAACCACAAGATGTGCATGCAAATGGTGCTTTTTGCAGAACGCGCTCGTGGATTTCTACCAAACGACGTGCTAAGCATGCCGATGCTGCTCTTTTTAGCACCCGCGCACGCATTTGTGCGAAAACGCGTTTTAAGCATGCACATGCATCTTTTGGTAGACGCGGATGAAGTTTTCTGCAAAACCACAAGATGTGCATGCAAATGGTGCTTTTTGCAGAACGCGCACGTGGATTTCTACCAAACGACGTGCTAAGCATGCCGATGCTGCTCTTTTTAGCACCCGCGCACGGATTTGTGCGAAAACGCGTTTTAAGCATGCACATGCATCTTTTGGTAGACGCGGATGAAGTTTTCTGCAAAACCACAAGATGTGCATGCAAATGGTGCTTTTTGCAGAACGCGCACGTGGATTTCTACCAAACGATGTGCTAAGCTTGCCGATGCTGCTCTTTTTAGCACCCGCGCACGGATTTGTGCGAAAACGCGTTTTAAGCATGCACATGCATCTTTTGGTAGACGCGGATGAAGTTTTCTGCAAAACCACAAGATGTGCATGCAAATGGTGCTTTTGGCAGAACGCGCACGTGGATTTCTACCAAACGACGTGCTAAGCATGCCGATGCTGCTCTTTTTAGCACCCGCGCACGCATTTGTGCGAAAACGCGTTTTAAGCATGCACATGCATCTTTTGGTAGACGCGGATGAAGTTTTCTGCAAAACCACAAGATGTGCATGCAAATGGTGCTTTTTGCAGAACGCGCACATGGATTTCTACCAAACGACGTGCTAAGCATGCCGATGCTGCTCTTTTTAGCACCCGCGCACGGATTTGTGCGAAAACGCGTTTTAAGCATGCACATGCATCTTTTGGTAGACGCGGATGAAGTTTTCTGCAAAACCACAAGATGTGCATGCAAATGGTGCTTTTGGCAGAACGCGCACGTAGATTTCTACCAAACGACGTGCTAAGCATGCCGATGCTGCTCTTTTTAGCACCCGCGCAAGCATTTGTGCGAAAACGCGTTTTAAGCATGCACATGCATCTTTTGGTAGACGCGGATGAAGTTTTCTGCAAAACCACAAGATGTGCATGCAAATGGTGCTTTTTGCAGAACGCGCACGTGGATTTCTACCAAACGACGTGCTAAGCATGCCGATGCTGCTCTTTTTAGCACCCGCGCACGCATTTGTGCGAAAACGCGTTTTAAGCATGCACATGCATCTTTTGGTAGACGCGGATGAAGTTTTCTGCAAAACCACAAGATGTGCATGCAAATGGTGCTTTTTGCAGAACGCGCACGTGGATTTCTACCAAACGACGTGCTAAGCATGCCGATGCTGCTATTTTTAGCACCCGCGCACGCATTTGTGCGAAAACGCGTTTTAAGCATGCACATGCATCTTTTGGTAGACGCGGATGAAGTTTTCTGCAAAACCACAAGATGTGCATGCAAATGGTGCTTTTTGCAGAACGCGCACGTGGATTTCTACCAAACGACGTGCTAAGCATGCCGATGCTGCTCTTTTTAGCACCCGCGCACGCATTTGTGCGAAAACGCGTTTTAAGCATGCACATGCATCTTTTGGTAGACGCGGATGAAGTTTTCTGCAAAACCACAAGATGTGCATGCAAATGGTGCTTTTTGCAGAACGCGCATGTGGATTTCTACCAAACATCGTGCTAAGCATGCCGATGCTGCTCTTTTTAGCACCCGCGCACGCATTTGTGCGAAAACGCGTTTTAAGCATGCACATGCATCTTTTGGTAGACGCGGATGAAGTTTTCTGCAAAACCACAAGATGTGCATGCAAATGGTGCTTTTTGCAGAACGCGCACATGGATTTCTACCAAACGACGTGCTAAGCATGCCGATGCTGCTCTTTTTAGCACCCGCGCACGGATTTGTGCGAAAACGCGTTTTAAGCATGCACATGCATCTTTTGGTAGACGCGGATGAAGTTTTCTGCAAAACCACAAGATGTGCATGCAAATGGTGCTTTTGGCAGAACGCGCACGTAGATTTCTACCAAACGACGTGCTAAGCATGCCGATGCTGCTCTTTTTAGCACCCGCGCACGCATTTGTGCGAAAACGCGTTTTAAGCATGCACATGCATCTTTTGGTAGACGCGGATGAAGTTTTCTGCAAAACCACAAGATGTGCATGCAAATGGTGCTTTTTGCAGAACGCGCACGTGGATTTCTACCAAACGACGTGCTAAGCATGCCGATGCTGCTCTTTTTAGCACCCGCGCACGCATTTGTGCGAAAACGCGTTTTAAGCATGCACATGCATCTTTTGGTAGACGCGGATGAAGTTTTCTGCAAAACCACAAGATGTGCATGCAAATGGTGCTTTTTGCAGAACGCGCACGTGGATTTCTACCAAACGACGTGCTAAGCATGCCGATGCTGCTATTTTTAGCACCCGCGCACGCATTTGTGCGAAAACGCGTTTTAAGCATGCACATGCATCTTTTGGTAGACGCGGATGAAGTTTTCTGCAAAACCACAAGATGTGCATGCAAATGGTGCTTTTTGCAGAACGCGCACGTGGATTTCTACCAAACGACGTGCTAAGCATGCCGATGCTGCTCTTTTTAGCACCCGCGCACGCATTTGTGCGAAAACGCGTTTTAAGCATGCACATGCATCTTTTGGTAGACGCGGATGAAGTTTTCTGCAAAACCACAAGATGTGCATGCAAATGGTGCTTTTTGCAGAACGCGCACGTGGATTTCTACCAAACGACGTGCTAAGCATGCCGATGCTGCTCTTTTTAGCACCCGCGCACGCATTTGTGCGAAAACGCGTTTTAAGCATGCACATGCATCTTTTGGTAGACGCGGATGAAGTTTTCTGCAAAACCACAAGATGTGCATGCAAATGGTGCTTTTTGCAGAACGCGCACGTGGATTTCTACCAAACGACGTGCTAAGCATGCCGATGCTGCTATTTTTAGCACCCGCGCACGCATTTGTGCGAAAACGCGTTTTAAGCATGCACATGCATCTTTTGGTAGACGCGGATGAAGTTTTCTGCAAAACCACAAGATGTGCATGCAAATGGTGCTTTTTGCAGAACGCGCACGTGGATTTCTACCAAACGACATGCTAAGCATGCCGATGCTGCTCTTTTTAGCACCCGCGCACGCATTTGTGCGAAAACGCGTTTTAAGCATGCACATGCATCTTTTGGTAGACGCGGATGAAGTTTTCTGCAAAACCACAAGATGTGCATGCAAATGGTGCTTTTTGCAGAATGCGCACGTGGATTTGTACCAAACGATGTGCTAAGCTTGCCGATGCTGCTCTTTTTAGCACCCGCGCACGGATTTGTGCGAAAACGCGTTTTAAGCATGCACATGCATCTTTTGGTAGACGCGGATGAAGTTTTCTGCAAAACCACAAGATGTGCATGCAAATGGTGCTTTTGGCAGAACGCGTACGTGGATTTCTACCAAACGACGTGCTAAGCATGCCGATGCTGCTCTTTTTAGCACCCGCGCACGCATTTGTGCGAAAACACGTTTTAAGCATGCACATGCATCTTTTGGTAGACGCGGATGAAGTTTTCTGCAAAACCACAAGATGTGCATGCAAATGGTGCTTTTTGCAGAACGCGCACATGGATTTCTACCAAACGACGTGCTAAGCATGCCGATGCTGCTCTTTTTAGCACCCGCGCACGGATTTGTGCGAAAACGCGTTTTAAGCATGCACATGCATCTTTTGGTAGACGCGGATGAAGTTTTCTGCAAAACCACAAGATGTGCATGCAAATGGTGCTTTTGGCAGAACGCGCACGTAGATTTCTACCAAACGACGTGCTAAGCATGCCGATGCTGCTCTTTTTAGCACCCGCGCACGCATTTGTGCGAAAACGCGTTTTAAGCATGCACATGCATCTTTTGGTAGACGCGGATGAAGTTTTCTGCAAAACCACAAGATGTGCATGCAAATGGTGCTTTTTGCAGAACGCGCACGTGGATTTCTACCAAACGACGTGCTAAGCATGTCGATGCTGCTCTTTTTAGCACCCGCGCACGGATTTGTGCGAAAACGCGTTTTAAGCATGCACATGCATCTTTTGGTAGACGCGGATGAAGTTTTCTGCAAAACCACAAGATGTGCATGCAGATGGTGCTTTTGGCAGAACGCGCACGTGGATGTCTACCAAACGACGTGCTAAGCATGCCGATGCTGCTCTTTTTAGCACCCGCGCACGCATTTGTGCGAAAACGCGTTTTAAGCATGCACATGCATCTTTTGGTAGACGCGGATGAAGTTTTCTGCAAAACCACAAGATGTGCATGCAAATGGTGCTTTTTGCAGAACGCGCTCGCGGATTTCTACCAAACGACGTGCTAAGCATGCCGATGCTGCTCTTTTTAGCACCCGCGCACGCATTTGTGCGAAAACGCGTTTTAAGCATGCACCTGCATCTTTTGGTAGACGCGGATGAAGTTTTCTGCAAAACCACAAGATGTGCATGCAAATGGTGCTTTTTGCAGAACGCGCACGTGGATTTCTACCAAACGACGTGCTAAGCATGCCGATGCTGCTCTTTTTAGCACCCGCGCACGGATTTGTGCGAAAACGCGTTTTAAGCATGCACATGCATCTTTTGGTAGACGCGGATGAAGTTTTCTGCAAAACCACAACATGTGCATGCAAATGGTGCTTTTGGCAGAACGCGCACGTGGATTTCTACCAAATGACGTGCTAAGCATGCCGATGCTGCTCTTTTTAGCACCCGCGCACGCATTTGTGCGAAAACGCGTTTTAAGCATGCACATGCATCTTTTGGTAGACGCGGATGAAGTTTTCTGCAAAACCACAAGATGTGCATGCAAATGGTGCTTTTTGCAGAACGCGCTCGTGGATTTCTACCAAACGACGTGCTAAGCATGCCGATGCTGCTCTTTTTAGCACCCGCGCACGCATTCGGGCGAAAACGCGTTTTAAGCATGCACATGCATCTTTTGGTAGACGCGGATGAAGTTTTCTGCAAAACCACAAGATGTGCATGCAAATGGTGCTTTTTGCAGAACGCGCACGTGGATTTATACCAAACGACGTGCTAAGCATGCCGATGCTGCTCTTTTTAGCACCCGCGCACGGATTTGTGCGAAAACGCGTTTTAAGCATGCACATGCATCTTTTGGTAGACGCGGATGAAGTTTTCTGCAAAACCACAAGATGTGCATGCAAATGGTGCTTTTTGCAGAACGCGCACGTGGATTTCTACCAAACAACGTGCTAAGCATGCCGATGCTGCTCTTTTTAGCACCCGCGCACGCATTTGTGCGAAAACGCGTTTTAAGCATGCACATGGATCTTTTGGTAGACGCGGATGAAGTTTTCTGCAAAACCACAAGATGTGCATGCAAATGGTGCTTTTTGCAGAACGCGCTCGTGGATTTCTACCAAACGACGTGCTAAGCATGCCGATGCTGCTCTTTTTAGCACCCGCGCACGCATTTGTGCGAAAACGCGTTTTAAGCATGCACATGCATCTTTTGGTAGACGCGGATGAAGTTTTCTGCAAAACCACAAGATGTGCATGCAAATGGTGCTTTTTGCAGAACGCGCACGTGGATTTCTACCAAACGACGTGCTAAGCATGCCGATGCTGCTCTTTTTAGCACCCGCGCACGGATTTGTGCGAAAACACGTTTTAAGCATGCACATGCATCTTTTGGTAGACGCGGATGAAGTTTTCTGCAAAACCACAAGATGTGCATGCAAATGGTGCTTTTTGCAGAACGCGCACGTGGATTTCTACCAAACGATGTGCTAAGCTTGCCGATGCTGCTCTTTTTAGCACCCGCGCACGGATTTGTGCGAAAACGCGTTTTAAGCATGCACATGCATCTTTTGGTAGACGCGGATGAAGTTTTCTGCAAAACCACAAGATGTGCATGCAAATGGTGCTTTTGGCAGAACGCGCACGTGGATTTCTACCAAACGACGTGCTAAGCATGCCGATGCTGCTCTTTTTAGCACCCGCGCACGCATTTGTGCGAAAACGCGTTTTAAGCATGCACATGCATCTTTTGGTAGACGCGGATGAAGTTTTCTGCAAAACCACAAGATGTGCATGCAAATGGTGCTTTTTGCAGAACGCGCACATGGATTTCTACCAAACGACGTGCTAAGCATACCGATGCTGCTCTTTTTAGCACCCGCGCACGGATTTGTGCGAAAACGCGTTTTAAGCATGCACATGCATCTTTTGGTAGACGCGGATGAAGTTTTCTGCAAAACCACAAGATGTGCATGCAAATGGTGCTTTTGGCAGAACGCGCACGTAGATTTCTACCAAACGACGTGCTAAGCATGCCGATGCTGCTCTTTTTAGCACCCGCGCACGCATTTGTGCGAAAACGCGTTTTAAGCATGCACATGGATCTTTTGGTAGACGCGGATGAAGTTTTCTGCAAAACCACAAGATGTGCATGCAAATGGTGCTTTTTGCAGAACGCGCTCGTGGATTTCTACCAAACGACGTGCTAAGCATGCCGATGCTGCTCTTTTTAGCACCCGCGCACGCATTTGTGCGAAAACGCGTTTTAAGCATGCACATGCATCTTTTGGTAGACGCGGATGAAGTTTTCTGCAAAACCACAAGATGTGCATGCAAATGGTGCTTTTTGCAGAACGCGCACGTGGATTTCTACCAAACGACGTGCTAAGCATGCCGATGCTGCTCTTTTTAGCACCCGCGCACGGATTTGTGCGAAAACGCGTTTTAAGCATGCACATGCATCTTTTGGTAGACGCGGATGAAGTTTTCTGCAAAACCACAAGATGTGCATGCAAATGGTGCTTTTTGCAGAACGCGCACGTGGATTTCTACCAAACGATGTGCTAAGCTTGCCGATGCTGCTCTTTTTAGCACCCGCGCACGGATTTGTGCGAAAACGCGTTTTAAGCATGCACATGCATCTTTTGGTAGACGCGGATGAAGTTTTCTGCAAAACCACAAGATGTGCATGCAAATGGTGCTTTTGGCAGAACGCGCACGTGGATTTCTACCAAACGACGTGCTAAGCATGCCGATGCTGCTCTTTTTAGCACCCGCGCACGCATTTGTGCGAAAACGCGTTTTAAGCATGCACATGCATCTTTTGGTAGACGCGGATGAAGTTTTCTGCAAAACCACAAGATGTGCATGCAAATGGTGCTTTTTGCAGAACGCGCACATGGATTTCTACCAAACGACGTGCTAAGCATGCCGATGCTGCTCTTTTTAGCACCCGCGCACGGATTTGTGCGAAAACGCGTTTTAAGCATGCACATGCATCTTTTGGTAGACGCGGATGAAGTTTTCTGCAAAACCACAAGATGTGCATGCAAATGGTGCTTTTGGCAGAACGCGCACGTAGATTTCTACCAAACGACGTGCTAAGCATGCCGATGCTGCTCTTTTTAGCACCCGCGCAAGCATTTGTGCGAAAACGCGTTTTAAGCATGCACATGCATCTTTTGGTAGACGCGGATGAAGTTTTCTGCAAAACCACAAGATGTGCATGCAAATGGTGCTTTTTGCAGAACGCGCACGTGGATTTCTACCAAACGACGTGCTAAGCATGCCGATGCTGCTCTTTTTAGCACCCGCGCACGCATTTGTGCGAAAAGGCGTTTTAAGCATGCACATGCATCTTTTGGTAGACGCGGATGAAGTTTTCTGCAAAACCACAAGATGTGCATGCAAATGGTGCTTTTTGCAGAACGCGCACGTGGATTTCTACCAAACGACGTGCTAAGCATGCCGATGCTGCTATTTTTAGCACCCGCGCACGCATTTGTGCGAAAACGCGTTTTAAGCATGCACATGCATCTTTTGGTAGACGCGGATGAAGTTTTCTGCAAAACCACAAGATGTGCATGCAAATGGTGCTTTTTGCAGAACGCGCACGTGGATTTCTACCAAACGACGTGCTAAGCATGCCGATGCTGCTCTTTTTAGCACCCGCGCACGCATTTGTGCGAAAACGCGTTTTAAGCATGCACATGCATCTTTTGGTAGACGCGGATGAAGTTTTCTGCAAAACCACAAGATGTGCATGCAAATGGTGCTTTTTGCAGAACGCGCATGTGGATTTCTACCAAACATCGTGCTAAGCATGCCGATGCTGCTCTTTTTAGCACCCGCGCACGCATTTGTGCGAAAACGCGTTTTAAGCATGCACATGCATCTTTTGGTAGACGCGGATGAAGTTTTCTGCAAAACCACAAGATGTGCATGCAAATGGTGCTTTTTGCAGAACGCGCACATGGATTTCTACCAAACGACGTGCTAAGCATGCCGATGCTGCTCTTTTTAGCACCCGCGCACGGATTTGTGCGAAAACGCGTTTTAAGCATGCACATGCATCTTTTGGTAGACGCGGATGAAGTTTTCTGCAAAACCACAAGATGTGCATGCAAATGGTGCTTTTGGCAGAACGCGCACGTAGATTTCTACCAAACGACGTGCTAAGCATGCCGATGCTGCTCTTTTTAGCACCCGCGCACGCATTTGTGCGAAAACGCGTTTTAAGCATGCACATGCATCTTTTGGTAGACGCGGATGAAGTTTTCTGCAAAACCACAAGATGTGCATGCAAATGGTGCTTTTTGCAGAACGCGCACGTGGATTTCTACCAAACGACGTGCTAAGCATGCCGATGCTGCTCTTTTTAGCACCCGCGCACGCATTTGTGCGAAAACGCGTTTTAAGCATGCACATGCATCTTTTGGTAGACGCGGATGAAGTTTTCTGCAAAACCACAAGATGTGCATGCAAATGGTGCTTTTTGCAGAACGCGCACGTGGATTTCTACCAAACGACGTGCTAAGCATGCCGATGCTGCTATTTTTAGCACCCGCGCACGCATTTGTGCGAAAACGCGTTTTAAGCATGCACATGCATCTTTTGGTAGACGCGGATGAAGTTTTCTGCAAAACCACAAGATGTGCATGCAAATGGTGCTTTTTGCAGAACGCGCACGTGGATTTCTACCAAACGACGTGCTAAGCATGCCGATGCTGCTCTTTTTAGCACCCGCGCACGCATTTGTGCGAAAACGCGTTTTAAGCATGCACATGCATCTTTTGGTAGACGCGGATGAAGTTTTCTGCAAAACCACAAGATGTGCATGCAAATGGTGCTTTTTGCAGAACGCGCATGTGGATTTCTACCAAACATCGTGCTAAGCATGCCGATGCTGCTCTTTTTAGCACCCGCGCACGCATTTGTGCGAAAACGCGTTTTAAGCATGCACATGCATCTTTTGGTAGACGCGGATGAAGTTTTCTGCAAAACCACAAGATGTGCATGCAAATGGTGCTTTTTGCAGAACGCGCACGTGGATTTCTACCAAACGACGTGCTAAGCATGCCGATGCTGCTCTTTTTAGCATCCGCGCACGGATTTGTGCGAAAACGCGTTTTAAGCATGCACATGCATCTTTTGGTAGACGCGGATGAAGTTTTCTGCAAAACCACAAGATGTGCATGGAAATGGTGCTTTTGGCAGAACGCGCACGTGGATTTCTACCAAACGACGTGCTAAGCATGCCGATGCTGCTCTTTTTAGCACCCGCGCACGCATTTGTGCGAAAACGCGTTTTAAGCATGCACATGCATCTTTTGGTAGACGCGGATGAAGTTTTCTGCAAAACCACAAGATGTGCATGCAAATGGTGCTTTTTGCAGAACGCGCTCGTGGATTTCTACCAAACGACGTGCTAAGCATGCCGATGCTGCTCTTTTTAGCACCCGCGCACGCATTTGTGCGAAAACGCGTTTTAAGCATGCACATGCATCTTTTGGTAGACGCGGATGAAGTTTTCTGCAAAACCACAAGATGTGCATGCAAATGGTGCTTTTTGCAGAACGCGCACGTGGATTTCTACCAAACGATGTGCTAAGCTTGCCGATGCTGCTCTTTTTAGCACCCGCGCACGGATTTGTGCGAAAACGCGTTTTAAGCATGCACATGCATCTTTTGGTAGACGCGGATGAAGTTTTCTGCAAAACCACAAGATGTGCATGCAAATGGTGCTTTTGGCAGAACGCGCACGTGGATTTCTACCAAACGACGTGCTAAGCATGCCGATGCTGCTCTTTTTAGCACCCGCGCACGCATTTGTGCGAAAACGCGTTTTAAGCATGCACATGCATCTTTTGGTAGACCCGGATGAAGTTTTCTGCAAAACCACAAGATGTGCATGCAAATGGTGCTTTTTGCAGAACGCGCACATGGATTTCTACCAAACGACGTGCTAAGCGTGCCGATGCTGCTCTTTTTAGCACCCGCGCACGGATTTGTGCGAAAACGCGTTTTAAGCATGCACATGCATCTTTTGGTAGACGCGGATGATGTTTTCTGCAAAACCACAAGATGTGCATGCAAATGGTGCTTTTGGCAGAACGCGCACGTAGATTTCTACGAAACGACGTGCTAAGCATGCCGATGCTGCTCTTTTTAGCACCCGCGCACGCATTTGTGCGAAAACGCGTTTTAAGCATGCACATGCATCTTTTGGTAGACGCGGATGAAGTTTTCTGCAAAACCACAAGATGTGCATGCAAATGGTGCTTTTTGCAGAACGCGCACGTGGATTTCTACCAAACGCCGTGCTAAGCATGCCGATGCTGCTATTTTTAGCACCCGCGCACGCATTTGTGCGAAAACGCGTTTTAAGCATGCACATGCATCTTTTGGTAGACGCGGATGAAGTTTTCTGCAAAACCACAAGATGTGCATGCAAATGGTGCTTTTTGCAGAACGCGCACGTGGATTTCTACCAAACGACGTGCTAAGCATGCCGATGCTGCTTTTTTTAGCACCCGCGCACGCATTTGTGCGAAAACGCGTTTTAAGCATGCACATGCATCTTTTGGTAGACGCGGATGAAGTTTTCTGCAAAACCACAAGATGTGCATGCAAATGGTGCTTTTTGCAGAACGTGCACGTGGATTTCTACCAAACATCGTGCTAAGCATGCCGATGCTGCTCTTTTTAGCACCCGCGCACGCATTTGTGCGAAAACGCGTTTTAAGCATGCACATGCATCTTTTGGTAGACGCGGATGAAGTTTTCTGCAAAACCACAAGATGTGCATGCAAATGGTGCTTTTTGCAGAACGCGCACGTGGATTTCTACCAAACGACGTGCTAAGCATGCCGATGCTGCTCTTTTTAGCACCCGCGCACGGATTTGTGCGAAAACGCGTTTTAAGCATGCACATGCATCTTTTGGTAGACGCGGATGAAGTTCTCTGCAAAACCACAAGATGTGCATGCAAATGGTGCTTTTGGCAGAACGCGCACGTGGATTTCTACCAAACTACGTGCTAAGCATGCCGATGCTGCTCTTTTTAGCACCCGCGCACGCATTTGAGCGAAAACGCGTTTTAAGCGTGCACATGCATCTTTTGGTAGACGCGGATGAAGTTTTCTGCAAAACCACAAGATGTGCATGCAAATGGTGCTTTTTGCAGAACGCGCTCGTGGATTTCTACCAAACGACGTGCTAAGCATGCCGATGCTGCTCTTTTTAGCACCCGCGCACGCATTTGTGCGAAAACGCGTTTTAAGCATGCACATGCATCTTTTGGTAGACGCGGATGAAGTTTTCTGCAAAACCACAAGATGTGCATGCAAATGGTGCTTTTTGCAGAACGCGCACATGGATTTCTACCAAACGACGTGCTAAGCATGCCGATGCTGCTCTTTTTAGCACCCGCGCACGCATTTTTGCGAAAACGCGTTTTAAGCATGCACATGCATCTTTTGGTAGACGCGGATGAAGTTTTCTGCAAAACCACAAGATGTGCATGCAAATGGTGCTTTTTGCAGAACGCGCACGTGGATTTCTACCAAACGACGTGCTAAGCATGCCGATGCTGCTCTTTTTAGCACCCGCGCACGGATTTGTGCGAAAACGCGTTTTAAGCATGCACATGCATCTTTTGGTAGACGCGGATGAAGTTTTCTGCAAAACCACAAGATGTGCATGCAAATGGTGCTTTTGGCAGAACGCGCACGTGGATTTCTACCAAACGACGTGCTAAGCATGCCGATGCTGCTCGTTTTAGCACCCGCGCACGCATTTGTGCGAAAACGTGTTTTAAGCATGCACATGCATCTTTTGGTAGACGCGGATGAAGTTTTCTGCAAAACCACAAGATGTGCATGCAAATGGTGCTTTTTGCAGAACGCGCTCGTGGATTTCTACCAAACGACGTGCTAAGCATGCCGATGCTGCTCTTTTTAGCACCCGCGCACGCATTTGTGCGAAAACGCGTTTTAAGCATGCACATGCATCTTTTGGTAGACGCGGATGAAGTTTTCTGCAAAACCACAAGATGTGCATGCAAATGGTGCTTTTTGCAGAACGCGCACATGGATTTCTACCAAACGACGTGCTAAGCATGCCGATGCTGCTCTTTTTAGCACCCGCGCACGGATTTGTGCGAAAACGCGTTTTAAGCATGCACATGCATCTTTCGGTAGACGCGGATGAAGTTTTCTGCAAAACCACAAGATGTGCATGCAAATGGTGCTTTTGGCAGAACGCGCACGTGGATTTCTACCAAACGACGTGCTAAGCATGCCGATGCTGCTCTTTTTAGCACCCGCGCACGCATTTGTGCGAAAACGTGTTTTAAGCATGCACATGCATCTTTTGGTAGACGCGGATGAAGTTTTCTGCAAAACCACAAGATGTGCATGCAAATGGTGCTTTTTGCAGAACGCGCTCGTGGATTTCTACCAAACGACGTGCTAAGCATGCCGATGCTGCTCTTTTTAGCACCCGCGCACGCATTTGTGCGAAAACGCGTTTTAAGCATGCACATGCATCTTTTGGTAGACGCGGATGAAGTTTTCTGCAAAACCACAAGATGTGCATGCAAATGGTGCTTTTTGCAGAACGCGCACATGGATTTCTACCAAACGACGTGCTAAGCATGCCGATGCTGCTCTTTTTAGCACCCGCGCACGGATTTGTGCGAAAACGCGTTTTAAGCATGCACATGCATCTTTCGGTAGACGCGGATGAAGTTTTCTGCAAAACCACAAGATATGCATGCAAATGGTGCTTTTGGCAGAACGCGCACGTAGATTTCTACCAAACGACGTGCTAAGCATGCCGATGCTGCTCTTTTTAGCACCCGCGCACGCATTTGTGCGAAAACGCGTTTTAAGCATGCACATGCATCTTTTGGTAGACGCGGATGAAGTTTTCTGCAAAACCACAAGATGTGCATGCAAATGGTGCTTTTTGCAGAACGCGCACGTGGATTTCTACCAAACGACGTGCTAAGCATGCCGATGCTGCTATTTTTAGCACCCGCGCACGCATTTGTGCGAAAACGCGTTTTAAGCATGCACATGCATCTTTTGGTAGACGCGGATGAAGTTTTCTGCAAAACCACAAGATGTGCATGCAAATGGTGCTTTTTGCAGAACGCGCACGTGGATTTCTACCAAACGACGTGCTAAGCATGCCGATGCTGCTCTTTTTAGCACCCGCGCACGGATTTGTGCGAATACGCGTTTTAAGCATGCACATGCATCTTTTGGTAGACGCGGATGAAGTTTTCTGCAAAACCACAAGATGTGCATGCAAATGGTGCTTTTGGCAGAACGCGCACGTGGATTTCTACCAAACGACGTGCTAAGCATGCCGATGCTGCTCTTTTTAGCACCCGCGCACGCATTTGTGCGAAAACGCGTTTTAAGCATGCACATGCATCTTTTGGTAGACGCGGATGAAGTTTTCTGCAAAACCACAAGATGTGCATGCAAATGGTGCTTTTTGCAGAACGCGCTCGTGGATTTCTACCAAACGACGCGCTAAGCATGCCGATGCTGCTCTTTTTAGCACCCGCGCACGCATTTGTGCGAAAACGCGTTTTAAGCATGCACATGCATCTTTTGGTAGACGCGGATGAAGTTTTCTGCAAAACCACAAGATGTGCATGCAAATGGTGCTTTTTGCAGAACGCGCACGTGGATTTCTACCAAACGACGTGCTAAGCATGCCGATGCTGCTCTTTTTAGCACCCGCGCACGGATTTGTGCGAAAACGCGTTTTAAGCATGCACATGCATCTTTTGGTAGACGCGGATGAAGTTTTCTGCAAAACCACAACATGTGCATGCAAATGGTGCTTTTGGCAGAACGCGCACGTGGATTTCTACCAAACGACGTGCTAAGCATGCCGATGCTGCTCTTTTTAGCACCCGCGCACGCATTTGTGCGAAAACGCGTTTTAAGCATGCACATGCATCTTTTGGTAGACGCGGATGAAGTTTTCTGCAAAACCACAAGATGTGCATGCAAATGGTGCTTTTTGCAGAACGCGCTCGTGGATTTCTACCAAACGACGTGCTAAGCATGCCGATGCTGCTCTTTTAGCACCCGCGCACGCATTTGGGCGAAAACGCGTTTTAAGCACGCACATGCATCTTTTGGTAGACGCGGATGAAGTTTTCTTCAAAAACCACAAGATGTGCATGCAAATGGTGCTTTTTGCAGAACGCGCACGTGGATTTCTACCAAACGACGTGCTAAGCTTGCCGATGCTGCTCTTTTTAGCACCCGCGCACGGATTTGTGCGAAAACGCGTTTTAAGCATGCACATGCATCTTTTGGTAGACGCGGATGAAGTTTTCTGCAAAACCACAAGATGTGCATGCAAATGGTGCTTTTGGCAGAACGCGCTCGTGGATTTCTACCAAACGACGTGCTAAGCATGCCGATGCTGCTCTTTTTAGCACCCGCGCACGCATTTGTGCGAAAACGCGTTTTAAGCATGCGCATGCATCTTTTGGTAGACGCGGATGAAGTTTTCTGCAAAACCACAAGATGTGCATGCAAATGGTGCTTTTTGCAGAACGCGCACGTGGATTTCTACCAAACGATGTGCTAAGCTTGCCGATGCTGCTCTTTTTAGCACCCGCGCACGGATTTGTGCGAAAACGCGTTTTAAGCATGCACATGCATCTTTTGGTAGACGCGGATGAAGTTTTCTGGAAAACCACAAGATGTGCATGCAAATGGTGCTTTTTGCAGAACGCGCACGTGGATTTCTACCAAACGACGTGCTAAGCATGCCGATGCTGCTCTTTTTAGCACCCGCGCACGCATTTGTGCGAAAACGCGTTTTAAGCATGCACATGCATCTTTTGGTAGACGCGGATGAAGTTTTCTGCAAAACCACAAGATGTGCGCGCAAATGGTGCTTTTTGCAGAACGCGCACGTGGATTTCTACCTAACGATGTGCTAAGCTTGCCGATGCTGCTCTTTTTAGCACCCGCGCACGGATTTGTGCGAAAACGCGTTTTAAGCATGCACATGCGTCTTTTGGTAGACGCGGATGAAGTTTTCTGCAAAACCACAAGATGTGCATGCAAATGGTGCTTTTGGCAGAACGCGCACGTGGATTTCTACCAAACGACGTGCTAAGCATGCCGATGCTGCTCTTTTTAGCACCCGCGCACGCATTTGTGCGAAAACGCGTTTTAAGCATGCACATGCATCTTTTGGTAGACGCGGATGAAGTTTTCTGCAAAACCACAAGATGTGCATGCAAATGGTGCTTTTTGCAGAACGCGCACATGGATTTCTACCAAACGACGTGCTAAGCATGCCGATGCTGCTCTTTTTAGCACCCGCGCACGGATTTGTCGGAAAACGCGTTTTAAGCATGCACATGCATCTTTTGGTAGACGCGGATGAAGTTTTCTGCAAAACCACAAGATGTGCATGCAAATGGTGCTTTTGGCAGAACGCGCACGTAGATTTCTACCAAACGACGTGCTAAGCATGCCGATGCTGCTCTTTTTAGCACCCGCGCACGCATTTGTGCGAAAACGCGTTTTAAGCATGCACATGCATCTTTTGGTAGACGCGGATGAAGTTTTCTGCAAAACCACAAGATGTGCATGCAAATGGTGCTTTTTGCAGAACGCGCACGTGGATTTCTACCAAACGACGTGCTAAGCATGCCGATGCTGCTGTTTTTAGCACCCGCGCACGCATTTGTGCGAAAACGCGTTTTAAGCATGCACATGCATCTTTTGGTAGACGCGGATGAAGTTTTCTGCAAAACCGCAAGATGTGCATGCAAATGGTGCTTTTTGCAGAACGCGCACGTGGATTTCTACCAAACGACGTGCTAAGCATGCCGATGCTGCTCTTTTTAGCACCCGCGCACGCATTTGTGCGAAAACGCGTTTTAAGCATGCACATGCATCTTTTGGTAGACGCGGATGAAGTTTTCTGCAAAACCACAAGATGTGCATGCAAATGGTGCTTTTTGCAGAACGCGCGTGGATTTCTACCAAACATCGCGCTAAGCATGCCGATGCTGCTCTTTTTAGCACCCGCGCACGCATTTGTGCGAAAACGCGTTTTAAGCATGCACATGCATCTTTTGGTAGACGCGGATGAAGTTTTCTGCAAAACCACAAGATGTGCATGCAAATGGTGCTTTTTGCAGAACGCGCACGTGGATTTCTACCAAACGACGTGCTAAGCATGCCGATGCTGCTCTTTTTAGCACCCGCGCACGGATTTGTGCGAAAACGCGTTTTAAGCATGCACATGCATCTTTTGGTAGACGCGGATGAAGTTTTCTGCAAAACCACAAGATGTGCATGCAAATGGTGCTTTTGGCAGAACGCGCACGTGGATTTCTACCAAACGACGTGCTAAGCATGCCGATGCTGCTCTTTTTAGCACCCGCGCACGCATTTGTGCGAAAACGTGTTTTAAGCATGCACATGCATCTTTTGGTAGACGCGGATGAAGTTTTCTGCAAAACCACAAGATGTGCATGCAAATGGTGCTTTTTGCAGAACGCGCTCGTGGATTTCTACCAAACGACGTGCTAAGCATGCCGATGCTGCTCTTTTTAGCACCCGCGCACGCATTTGTGCGAAAACGCGTTTTAAGCATGCACATGCATCTTTTGGTAGACGCGGATGAAGTTTTCTGCAAAACCACAAGATGTGCATGCAAATGGTGCTTTTTGCAGAACGCGCACGTGGATTTCTACCAAACGACGTGCTAAGCATGCCGATGCTGCTCCTTTTAGCACCCGCGCACGGATTTGTGCGAAAACGCGTTTTAAGCATGCACATGCATCTTTTGGTAGACGCGGATGAAGTTTTCTGCAGAACCACAACATGTGCATGCAAATGGTGCTTTTGGCAGAACGCGCACGTGGATTTCTACCAAACAACCTGCTAAGCATGCCGATGCTGCTCTTTTTAGCACCCGCGCACGCATTTGTGCGAAAACGCGTTTTAAGCATGCACATGCATCTTTTGGTAGACGCGGATGAAGTTTTCTGCAAAACCACAAGATGTGCATGCAAATGGTGCTTTTTGCAGAACGCGCTCGTGGATTTCTACCAAACGACGTGCTAAGCATGCCGATGCTGCTCTTTTTAGCACCCGCGCGCGCATTTGGGCGAAAACGCGTTTTAAGCATGCACATGCATCTTTTGGTAGACGCGGATGAAGTTTTCTGCAAAACCACAAGATGTGCATGCAAATGGTGCTTTTTGCAGAACGCGCACGTGGATTTCTACCAAACGACGTGCTAAGCATGCCGATGCTGCTCTTTTTAGCACCCGCGCACGGATTTGTGCGAAAACGCGTTTTAAGCATGCACATGCATCTTTTTGTAGACGCGGATGAATTTTTCTGCAAAACCACAAGATGTGCATGCAAATGGTGCTTTTTGCAGAACGCGCACGTGGATTTCTACCAAACGACGTGCTAAGCATGCCGATGCTGCTCTTTTTAGCACCCGCGCACGCATTTGTGCGAAAACGCGTTTTAAGCATGCACATGCATCTTTTTGTAGACGCGGATGAAGTTTTCTGCAAAACCACAAGATGTGCATGCAAATGGTGCTTTTTGCAGAACGCGCTCGTGGATTTCTACCAAACGACGTGCTAAGCATGCCGATGCTGCTCTTTTTAGCACCCGCGCACGCATTTGTGCGAAAACGCGTTTCAAGCATGCACATGCATCTTTTGGTAGACGCGGATGAAGTTTTCTGCAAAACCACAAGATGTGCATGCAAATGGTGCTTTTTGCAGAACGCGCACGTGGATTTCTACCAAACGACGTGCTAAGCATGCCGATGCTGCTCTTTTTAGCACCCGCGCACGGATTTGTGCGAAAACGCGTTTTAAGCATGCACATGCATCTTTTGGTAGACGCGGATGAAGTTTTCTGCAAAACCACGAGATGTGCATGCAAATGGTGCTTTTTGCAGAACGCGCACGTGGATTTCTACCAAACGATGTGCTAAGCTTGCCGATGCTGCTCTTTTTAGCACCCGCGCACGGATTTGTGCGAAAACGCGTTTTAAGCATGCACATGCATCTTTTGGTAGACGCGGATGAAGTTTTCTGCAAAACCACAAGATGTGCATGCAAATGGTGCTTTTGGCAGAACGCGCACGTGGATTTCTACCAAACGACTTGCTAAGCACGCCGATGCTGCTCTTTTTAGCACCCGCGCACGCATTTGTGCGAAAACGCGTTTTAAGCATGCACATGCATCTTTTGGTAGACGCGGATGAAGTTTTCTGCAAAACCACAAGATGTGCATGCAAATGGTGCTTTTTGCAGAACGCGCACATGGATTTCTACCAAACGACGTGCTAAGCATGCCGATGCTGCTCTTTTTAGCACCCGCGCACGGATTTGTGCGAAAACGCGTTTTAAGCATGCACATGCATCTTTTGGTAGACGCGGATGAAGTTTTCTGCAAAACCACAAGATGTGCATGCAAATGGTGCTTTTGGCAGAACGCGCACGTAGATTTCTACCAAACGACGTGCTAAGCATGCCGATGCTGCTCTTTTTAGCACCCGCGCACGCATTTGTGCGAAAACGCGTTTTAAGCATGCACATGCATCTTTTGGTAGACGCGGATGAAGTTTTCTGCAAAACCACAAGATGTGCATGCAAATGGTGCTTTTTGCAGAACGCGCACGTGGATTTCTACCAAACGATGTGCTAAGCATGCCGATGCTGCTATTTTTAGCATCCGCGCACGCATTTGTGCGAAAACGCGTTTTAAGCATGCACATGCATCTTTTGGTAGACGCGGATGAAGTTTTCTGCAAAACCACAAGATGTGCATGCAAATGGTGCTTTTTGCAGAACGCACACGTGGATTTCTACCAAACGACGTGCTAAGCATGCCGATGCTGCTCTTTTTAGCACCCGCGCAGGCATTTGTGCGAAAACGCGTTTTAAGCATGCACATGCATCTTTTGGTAGACGCGGATGAAGTTTTCTGCAAAACCACAAGATGTGCATGCAAATGGTGCTTTTTGCAGAACGCGCACGTGGATTTCTACCAAACGACGTGCTAAGCATGCCGATGCTGCTCTTTTTAGCACCCGCGCACGGATTTGTGCGAAAACGCGTTTTAAGCTTGCACATGCATCTTTTGGTAGACGCGGATGAAGTTTTCTGCAAAACCACAACATGTGCATGCAAATGGTGCTTTTGGCAGAACGCGCACGTGGATTTCTACCAAACGACGTGCTAAGCATGCCGATGCTGCTCTTTTTAGCACCCGCGCACGCATTTGTGCGAAAACGCGTTTTAAGCATGCACATGCATCTTTTGGTAGACGCGGATGAAGTTTTCTGCAAAACCACAAGATGTGCATGCAAATGGTGCTTTTTGCAGAACGCGCACGTGGATTTCTACCAAACGACGTGCTAAGCATGCCGATGCTGCTCTTTTTAGCACCCGCGCACGGATTTGTGCGAAAACGCGTTTTAAGCATGCACATGCATCTTTTGGTAGACGCGGATGAAGTTTTCTGCAAAACCACAAGATGTGCATGCAAATGGTGCTTTTTGCAGAACGCGCACGTGGATTTCTACCAAACGACGTGCTAAGCATGCCGATGCTGCTCTTTTTAGCACCCGCGCACGCATTTGTGCGAAAACGCGTTTTAAGCATGCACATGCATCTTTTGGTAGACGCGGATGAAGTTTTCTGCAAAACCACAAGATGTGCATGCAAATGGTGCTTTTTGCAGAACGCGCACGTGGATTTCTACCAAACATCGTGCTAAGCATGCCGATGCTGCTCTTTTTAGCACCCGCGCACGCATTTGTGCGAAAACGCGTTTTAAGCATGCACATGCATCTTTTGGTAGACGCGGATGAAGTTTTCTGCAAAACCACAAGATGTGCATGCAAATGGTGCTTTTTGCAGAACGCGCGCGTGGATTTCTACCAAACGACGTGCTAAGCATGCCGATGCTGCTATTTTTAGCACCCGCGCACGCATTTGTGCGAAAACGCGTTTTAAGCATGCACAAGCATCTTTTGGTAGACGCGGATGAAGTTTTCTGCAAAACCACAAGATGTGCATGCAAATGGTGCTTTTTGCAGAACGCGCACGTGGATTTCTACCAAACGACGTGCTAAGCATGCCGATGCTGCTCTTTTTAGCACCCGCGCACGCATTTGTGCGAAAACGCGTTTTAAGCATGCACATGCATCTTTTGGTAGACGCGGATGAAGTTTTCTGCAAAACCACAAGATGTGCATGCAAATGGTGCTTTTTGTAGAACGCGCACGTGGATTTCTACCAAACGACGTGCTAAGCATGCCGATGCTGCTCTTTTTAGCACCCGCGCACGGATTTGTGCGAAAACGCGTTTTAAGCATGCACATGCATCTTTTGGTAGACGCGGATGAAGTTTTCTGCAAAACCACAAGATGTGCATGCAAATGGTGCTTTTTGCAGAACGCGCTCGTGGATTTCTACCAAACGACGTGCTAAGCATGCCGATGCTGCTCTTTTTAGCACCCGCGCACGCATTTGTGCGAAAACGCGTTTTAAGCATGCACATGCATCTTTTGGTAGACGCGGATGAAGTTTTCTGCAAAACCACAAGATGTGCATGCAAATGGTGCTTTTTGCAGAACGCGCACGTGGATTTCTACCAAACGACGTGCTAAGCATGCCGATGCTGCTCTTTTTAGCACCCGCGCACGGATTTGTGCGAAAACGCGTTTTAAGCATGCACATGCATCTTTTGGTAGACGCGGATGAAGTTTTCTGCAAAACCACAAGATGTGCATGCAAATGGTGCTTTTTGCAGAACGCGCACGTGGATTTCTACCAAACGATGTGCTAAGCTTGCCGATGCTGCTCTTTTTAGCACCCGCGCACGGATTTGTGCGAAAACGCGTTTTAAGCATGCACATGCATCTTTTGGTAGACGCGGATGAAGTTTTCTGCAAAACCACAAGATGTGCATGCAAATGGTGCTTTTGGCAGAACGCGCACATGGATTTCTACCAAACGACGTGCTAAGCATGCCGATGCTGCTCTTTTTAGCACCCGCGCACGGATTTGTGCGAAAACGCGTTTTAAGCATGCACATGCATCTTTTGGTAGACGCGGATGAAGTTTTCTGCAAAACCACAAGATGTGCATGCAAATGGTGCTTTTGGCAGAACGCGCACGTAGATTTCTACCAAACGACGTGCTAAGCATGCCGATGCTGCTCTTTTTAGCACCCGCGCACGCATTTGTGCGAAAACGCGTTTTAAGCATGCACATGCATCTTTTGGTAGACGCGGATGAAGTTTTCTGCAAAACCACAATATGTGCATGCAAATGGTGCTTTTTGCAGAACGCGCACGTGGATTTCTACCAAACGACGTGCTAAGCATACCGATGCTGCTATTTTTAGCACCCGCGCACGCATTTGTGCGAAAACGCGTTTTAAGCATGCACATGCATCTTTTGGTAGACGCGGATGAAGTTTTCTGCAAAACCACAAGATGTGCATGCAAATGGTGCTTTTTGCAGAACGCGCACGTGGATTTCTACCAAACGACGTGCTAAGCATGCCGATGCTGCTCTTTTTAGCACCCGCGCACGCATTTGTGCGAAAACGCGTTTTAAGCATGCACATGCATCTTTTGGTAGACGCGGATGAAGTTTTCTGCAAAACCACAAGATGTGCATGCAAATGGTGCTTTTTGCAGAACGCGCACGTGGATTTCTACCAAACATCGTGCTAAGCATGCCGATGCTGCTCTTTTTAGCACCCGCGCACGCATTTGTGCGAAAACGCGTTTTAAGCATGCACATGCATCTTTTGGTAGACGCGGATGAAGTTTTCTGCAAAACCACAAGATGTGCATGCAAATGGTGCTTTTTGCAGAACGCGCGCGTGGATTTCTACCAAACGACGTGCTAAGCATGCCGATGCTGCTATTTTTAGCACCCGCGCACGCATTTGTGCAAAAACGCGTTTTAAGCATGCACAAGCATCTTTTGGTAGACGCGGATGAAGTTTTCTGCAAAACCACAAGATGTGCATGCAAATGGTGCTTTTTGCAGAACGCGCACGTGGATTTCTACCAAACGACGTGCTAAGCATGCCGATGCTGCTCTTTTTAGCACCCGCGCACGCATTTGTGCGAAAACGCGTTTTAAGCATGCACATGCATCTTTTGGTAGACGCGGATGAAGTTTTCTGCAAAACCACAAGATGTGCATGCAAATGGTGCTTTTTGTAGAACGCGCACGTGGATTTCTACCAAACGACGTGCTAAGCATGCCGATGCTGCTCTTTTTAGCACCCGCGCACGGATTTGTGCGAAAACGCGTTTTAAGCATGCACATGCATCTTTTGGTAGACGCGGATGAAGTTTTCTGCAAAACCACAACATGTGCATGCAAATGGTGCTTTTGGCAGAACGCGCACGAGGATTTCTACCAAACGACGTGCTAAGCATGCCGATGCTGCTCTTTTTAGCACCCGCGCACGCATTTGGGCGAAAACGCGTTTTAAGCATGCACATGCATCTTTTGGTAGACGCGGATGAAGTTTTCTGCAAAACCACAAGATGTGCATGCAAATGGTGCTTTTTGCAGAACGCGCACGTGGATTTCTACCAAACGACGTGCTAAGCATGCCGATGCTGCTCTTTTTAGCACCCGCGCACGGATTTGTGCGAAAACGCGTTTTAAGCATGCACATGCATCTTTTGGTAGACGCGGATGAAGTTTTCTGCAAAACAACAAAATGTGCATGCAAATGGTGCTTTTTGCAGAACGCGCACGTGGATTTCTACCAAACGACGTGCTAAGCATGCCGATGCTGCTCTTTTTAGCACCCGCGCACGCATTTGTGCGAAAACGCGTTTTAAGCATGCACATGCATCTTTTGGTAGACGCGGATGAAGTTTTCTGCAAAACCACAAGATGTGCATGCAAATGGTGCTTTTTGCAGAACGCGCTCGTGGATTTCTACCAAACGACGTGCTAAGCATGCCGATGCTGCTCTTTTTAGCACCCGCGCACGCATTTGTGCGAAAACGCGTTTTAAGCATGCACATGCATCTTTTGGTAGACGCGGATGAAGTTTTCTGCAAAACCACAAGATGTGCATGCAAATGGTGCTTTTTGCAGAACGCGCACGTGGATTTCTACCAAACGACGTGCTAAGCATGCCGATGCTGCTCTTTTTAGCACCCGCGCACGGATTTGTGCGAAAACTTGTTTTAAGCATGCACATGCATCTTTTGGTAGACGCGGATGAAGTTTTCTCAAAACCACAAGATGTGCATGCAAATGGTGCTTTTTGCAGAACGCGCACGTGGATTTCTACCAAACGATGTGCTAAGCTTGCCGATGCTGCTCTTTTTAGCACCCGCGCACGGATTTGTGCGAAAACGCGTTTTAAGCATGCACATGCATCTTTTGGTAGACGCGGATGAAGTTTTCTGCAAAACCACAAGATGTGCATGCAAATGGTGCTTTTGGCAGAATGCGCACGTGGATTTCTACCAAACGACGTGCTAAGCATGCCGATGCTGCTCTTTTTAGCACCCGCGCACGCATTTGTGCGAAAACGCGTTTTAAGCATGCACATGCATCTTTTGGTAGACGCGGATGAAGTTTTCTGCAAAACCACAAGATGTGCATGCAAATGGTGCTTTTTGCAGAACGCGCACATGGATTTGTACCAAACGACGTGCTAAGCATGCCGATGCTGCTCTTTTTAGCACCCGCGCACGGATTTGTGCGAAAACGCGTTTTAAGCATGCACATGCATCTTTTGGTAGACGCGGATGAAGTTTTCTGCAAAACCACAAGATGTGCATGCAAATGGTGCTTTTGGCAAAACGCGCACGTAGATTTCTACCAAACGACGTGCTAAGCATGCCGATGCTGCTCTTTTTAGCACCCGCGCACGCATTTGTGCGAAAACGCGTTTTAAGCATGCACATGCATCTTTTGGTAGACGCGGATGAAGTTTTCTGCAAAACCACAATATGTGCATGCAAATGGTGCTTTTTGCAGAACGCGCACGTGGATTTCTACCAAACGACGTGCTAAGCATACCGATGCTGCTATTTTTAGCACCCGCGCACGCATTTGTGCGAAAACGCGTTTTAAGCATGCACATGCATCTTTTGGTAGACGCGGATGAAGTTTTCTGCAAAACCACAAGATGTGCATGCAAATGGTGCTTTTTGCAGAACGCGCACGTGGATTTCTACCAAACGACGTGCTAAGCATGCCGATGCTGCTCTTTTTAGCACCCGCGCACGCATTTGTGCGAAAACGCGTTTTAAGCATGCACATGCATCTTTTGGTAGACGCGGATGAAGTTTTCTGCAAAACCACAAGATGTGCATGCAAATGGTGCTTTTTGCAGAACGCGCACGTGGATTTCTACCAAACATCGTGCTAAGCATGCCGATGCTGCTCTTTTTAGCACCCGCGCACGCATTTGTGCGAAAACGCGTTTTAAGCATGCACATGCATGTTTTGGTAGACGCGGATGAAGTTTTCTGCAAAACCACAAGATGTGCATGCAAATGGTGCTTTTTGCAGAACGCGCACGTGGATTTCTACCAAACGACGTGCTAAGCATGCCGATGCTGCTATTTTTAGCACCCGCGCACGCATTTGTGCGAAAACGCGTTTTAAGCATGCACATGCATCTTTTGGTAGACGCGGATGAAGTTTTCTGCAAAACCACAAGATGTGCATGCAAATGGTGCTTTTTGCAGAACGCGCACGTGGATTTCTACCAAACGACGTGCTAAGCATGCCGATGCTGCTCTTTTTAGCACCCGCGCACGCATTTGTGCGAAAACGCGTTTTAAGCATGCACATGCATCTTTTGGTAGACGCGGATGAAGTTTTCTGCAAAACCACAATATGTGCATGCAAATGGTGCTTTTTGCAGAACGCGCACGTGGATTTCTACCAAACGACGTGCTAAGCATGCCGATGCTGCTATTTTTAGCACCCGCGCACGCATTTGTGCGAAAACGCGTTTTAAGCATGCACATGCATCTTTTGGTAGACGCGGATGAAGTTTTCTGCAAAACCACAAGATGTGCATGCAAATGGTGCTTTTTGCAGAACGCGCACGTGGATTTCTACCAAACGACGTGCTAAGCATGCCGATGCTGCTCTTTTTAGCACCCGCGCACGCATTTGTGCGAAAACGCGTTTTAAGCATGCACATGCATCTTTTGGTAGACGCGGATGAAGTTTTCTGCAAAACCACAAGATGTGCATGCAAATGGTGCTTTTTGCAGAACGCGCACGTGGATTTCTACCAAACATCGTGCTAAGCATGCCGATGCTGCTCTTTTTATCACCCGCGCACGCATTTGTGCGAAAACGCGTTTTAAGCATGCACATGCATCTTTTGGTAGACGCGGATGAAGTTTTCTGCAAAACCACAAGATGTGCATGCAAATGGTGCTTTTTGCAGAACGCGCACGTGGATTTCTACCAAACGACGTGCTAAGCATGCCGATGCTGCTATTTTTAGCACCCGCGCACGCATTTGTGCGAAAACGCGTTTTAAGCATGCACAAGCATCTTTTGGTAGACGCGAATGAAGTTTTCTGCAAAACCACAAGATGTGCATGCAAATGGTGTTTTTTGCAGAACGCGCACGTGGATTTCTACCAAACGACGTGCTAAGCATGCCGATGCTGCTCTTTTTAGCACCCGCGCACGCATTTGTGCGAAAACGCGTTTTAAGCATGCACATGCATCTTTTGGTAGACGCGGATGAAGTTTTCTGCAAAACCACAAGATGTGCATGCAAATGGTGCTTTTTGTAGAACGCGCACGTGGATTTCTACCAAACGACGTGCTAAGCATGCCGATGCTGCTCTTTTTAGCACCCGCGCACGGATTTGTGCGAAAACGCGTTTTAAGCATGCACATGCATCTTTTGGTAGACGCGGATGAAGTTTTCTGCAAAACCACAACATGTGCATGCAAATGGTGCTTTTGGCAGAACGCGCACGAGGATTTCTACCAAACGACGTGCTAAGCATGCCGATGCTGCTCTTTTTAGCACCCGCGCACGCATTTGGGCGAAAACGCGTTTTAAGCATGCACATGCATCTTTTGGTAGACGCGGATGAAGTTTTCTGCAAAACCACAAGATGTGCATGCAAATGGTGCTTTTTGTAGAACGCGCACGTGGATTTCTACCAAACGACGTGCTAAGCATGCCGATGCTGCTCTTTTTAGCACCCGCGCACGGATTTGTGCGAAAACGCGTTTTAAGCATGCACATGCATCTTTTGGTAGACGCGGATGAAGTTTTCTGCAAAACCACAACATGTGCATGCAAATGGTGCTTTTGGCAGAACGCGCACGAGGATTTCTACCAAACGACGTGCTAAGCATGCCGATGCTGCTCTTTTTAGCACCCGCGCACGCATTTGGGCGAAAACGCGTTTTAAGCATGCACATGCATCTTTTGGTAGACGCGGATGAAGTTTTCTGCAAAAGCACAAGATGTGCATGCAAATGGTGCTTTTTGCAGAACGCGCACGTGGATTTCTACCAAACGACGTGCTAAGCATGCCGATGCTGCTCTTTTTAGCACCCGCGCACGGATTTGTGCGAAAACGCGTTTTAAGCATGCACATGCATCTTTTGGTAGACGCGGATGAAGTTTTCTGCAAAACCACAAAATGTGCATGCAAATGGTGCTTTTTGCAGAACGCGCACGTGGATTTCTACCAAACGACGTGCTAAGCATGCCGATGCTGCTCTTTTTAGCACCCGCGCACGCATTTGTGCGAAAACGCGTTTTAAGCATGCACATGCATCTTTTGGTAGACGCGGATGAAGTTTTCTGCAAAACCACAAGATGTGCATGCAAATGGTGCTTTTTGCAGAACGCGCTCGTGGATTTCTACCAAACGACGTGCTAAGCATGCCGATGCTGCTCTTTTTAGCACCCGCGCACGCATTTGTGCGAAAACGCGTTTTAAGCATGCACATGCATCTTTTGGTAGACGCGGATGAAGTTTTCTGCAAAACCACAAGATGTGCATGCAAATGGTGCTTTTTGCAGAACGCGCACGTGGATTTCTACCAAACGATGTGCTAAGCTTGCCGATGCTGCTCTTTTTAGCACCCGCGCACGGATTTGTGCGAAAACGCGTTTTAAGCATGCACATGCATCTTTTGGTAGACGCGGATGAAGTTTTCTGCAAAACCACAAGATGTGCATGCAAATGGTGCTTTTGGCAGAACGCGCACGTGGATTTCTACCAAACGACGTGCTAAGCATGCCGATGCTGCTCTTTTTAGCACCCGCGCACGCATTTGTGCGAAAACGCGTTTTAAGCATGCACATGCATCTTTTGGTAGACGCGGATGAAGTTTTCTGCAAAACCACAAGATGTGCATGCAAATGGTGCTTTTTGCAGAACGCGCACATGGATTTGTACCAAACGACGTGCTAAGCATGCCGATGCTGCTCTTTTTAGCACCCGCGCACGGATTTGTGCGAAAACGCGTTTTAAGCATGCACATGCATCTTTTGGTAGACGCGGATGAAGTTTTCTGCAAAACCACAAGATGTGCATGCAAATGGTGCTTTTGGCAAAACGCGCACGTAGATTTCTACCAAACGACGTGCTAAGCATGCCGATGCTGCTCTTTTTAGCACCCGCGCACGCATTTGTGCGAAAACGCGTTTTAAGCATGCACATGCATCTTTTGGTAGACGCGGATGAAGTTTTCTGCAAAACCACAATATGTGCATGCAAATGGTGCTTTTTGCAGAACGCGCACGTGGATTTCTACCAAACGACGTGCTAAGCATACCGATGCTGCTATTTTTAGCACCCGCGCACGCATTTGTGCGAAAACGCGTTTTAAGCATGCACATGCATCTTTTGGTAGACGCGGATGAAGTTTTCTGCAAAACCACAAGATGTGCATGCAAATGGTGCTTTTTGCAGAACGCGCACGTGGATTTCTACCAAACGACGTGCTAAGCATGCCGATGCTGCTCTTTTTAGCACCCGCGCACGCATTTGTGCGAAAACGCGTTTTAAGCATGCACATGCATCTTTTGGTAGACGCGGATGAAGTTTTCTGCAAAACCACAAGATGTGCATGCAAATGGTGCTTTTTGCAGAACGCGCACGTGGATTTCTACCAAACATCGTGCTAAGCATGCCGACGCTGCTCTTTTTAGCACCCGCGCACGCATTTGTGCGAAAACGCGTTTTAAGCATGCACATGCATCTTTTGGTAGACGCGGATGAAGTTTTCTGCAAAACCACAAGATGTGCATGCAAATGGTGCTTTTTGCAGAACGCGCACGTGGATTTCTACCAAACGACGTGCTAAGCATGCCGATGCTGCTATTTTTAGCACCCGCGCACGCATTTGTGCGAAAACGCGTTTTAAGCATGCACATGCATCTTTTGGTAGACGCGGATGAAGTTTTCTGCAAAACCACAAGATGTGCATGCAAATGGTGCTTTTTGCAGAACGCGCACGTGGATTTCTACCAAACGACGCGCTAAGCATGCCGATGCTGCTCTTTTTAGCACCCGCGCACGCATTTGTGCGAAAACGCGTTTTAAGCATGCACATGCATCTTTTGGTAGACGCGGATGAAGTTTTCTGCAAAACCACAAGATGTGCATGCAAATGGTGCTTTTTGTAGAACGCGCACGTGGATTTCTACCAAACGACGTGCTAAGCATGCCGATGCTGCTCTTTTTAGCACCCGCGCACGGATTTGTGCGAAAACGCGTTTTAAGCATGCACATGCATCTTTTGGTAGACGCGGATGAAGTTTTCTGCAAAACCACAACATGTGCATGCAAATGGTGCTTTTGGCAGAACGCGCACGAGGATTTCTACCAAACGACGTGCTAAGCATGCCGATGCTGCTCTTTTTAGCACCCGCGCACGCATTTGTGCGAAAACGCGTTTTAAGCATGCACATGCATCTTTTGGTAGACGCGGATGAAGTTTTCTGCAAAACCACAAGATGTGCATGCAAATGGTGCTTTTTGCAGAACGCGCTCGTGGATTTCTACCAAACGACGTGCTAAGCATGCCGATGCTGCTCTTTTTAGCACCCGCGCACGCATTTGGGCGAAAACGCGTTTTAAGCATGCACATGCATCTTTTGGTAGACGCGGATGAAGTTTTCTGCAAAACCACAAGATGTGCATGCAAATGGTGCTTTTTGCAGAACGCGCACGTGGATTTCTACCAAACGACGTGCTAAGCATGCCGATGCTGCTCTTTTTAGCACCCGCGCACGGATTTGTGCGAAAACGCGTTTTAAGCATGCACATGCATCTTTTGGTAGACGCGGATGAAGTTTTCTGCAAAACCACAAAATGTGCATGCAAATGGTGCTTTTTGCAGAACGCGCACGTGGATTTCTACCAAACGACGTGCTAAGCACGCCGATGCTGCTCTTTTTAGCACCCGCGCACGCATTTGTGCGAAAACGCGTTTTAAGCATGCACATGCATCTTTTGGTAGACGCGGATGAAGTTTTCTGCAAAACCACAAGATGTGCATGCAAATGGTGCTTTTTGCAGAACGCGCTCGTGGATTTCTACCAAACGACATGCTAAGCATGCCGATGCTGCTCTTTTTAGCACCCGCGCACGCATTTGTGCGAAAACGCGTTTTAAGCATGCACATGCATCTTTTGGTAGACGCGGATGAAGTTTTCTGCAAAACCACAAGATGTGCATGCAAATGGTGCTTTTTGCAGAACGCGCACGTGGATTTCTACCAAACGACGTGCTAAGCATGCCGATGCTGCTCTTTTTAGCACCCGCGCACGGATTTGTGCGAAAACTTGTTTTAAGCATGCACATGCATCTTTTGGTAGACGCGGATGAAGTTTTCTGCAAAACCACAAGATGTGCATGCAAATGGTGCTTTTTGCAGAACGCGCACGTGGATTTCTACCAAACGATGTGCTAAGCTTGCCGATGCTGCTCTTTTTAGCACCCGCGCACGGATTTGTGCGAAAACGCGTTTTAAGCATGCACATGCATCTTTTGGTAGACGCGGATGAAGTTTTCTGCAAAACCACAAGATGTGCATGCAAATGGTGCTTTTGGCAGAACGCGCACGTGGATTTCTACCAAACGACGTGCTAAGCATGCCGATGCTGCTCTTTTTAGCACCCGCGCACGCATTTGTGCGAAAACGCGTTTTAAGCATGCACATGCATCTTTTGGTAGACGCGGATGAAGTTTTCTGCAAAACCACAAGATGTGCATGCAAATGGTGCTTTTTGCAGAACGCGCACATGGATTTGTACCAAACGACGTGCTAAGCATGCCGATGCTGCTCTTTTTAGCACCCGCGCACGGATTTGTGCGAAAACGCGTTTTAAGCATGCACATGCATCTTTTGGTAGACGCGGATGAAGTTTTCTGCAAAACCACAAGATGTGCATGCAAATGGTGCTTTTTGCAGAACGCGCACGTGGATTTCTACCAAACGACGTGCTAAGCATGCCGATGCTGCTCTTTTTAGCACCCGCGCACGGATTTGTGCGAAAACGCGTTTTAAGCATGCACATGCATCTTTTGGTAGACGCGGATGAAGTTTTCTGCAAAACCACAAAATGTGCATGCAAATGGTGCTTTTTGCAGAACGCGCACGTGGATTTCTACCAAACGACGTGCTAAGCATGCCGATGCTGCTCTTTTTAGCACCCGCGCACGCATTTGTGCGAAAACGCGTTTTAAGCATGCACATGCATCTTTTGGTAGACGCGGATGAACTTTTCTGCAAAACCACAAGATGTGCATGCAAATGGTGCTTTTTGCAGAACGCGCTCGTGGATTTCTACCAAACGACGTGCTAAGCATGCCGATGCTGCTCTTTTTAGCACCCGCGCACGCATTTGTGCGAAAACGCGTTTTAAGCATGCACATGCATCTTTTGGTAGACGCGGATGAAGTTTTCTGCAAAACCACAAGATGTGCATGCAAATGGTGCTTTTTGCAGAACGCGCACGTGGATTTCTACCAAACGACGTGCTAAGCATGCCGATGCTGCTCTTTTTAGCACCCGCGCACGGATTTGTGCGAAAACTTGTTTTAAGCATGCACATGCATCTTTTGGTAGACGCGGATGAAGTTTTCTGCAAAACCACAAGATGTGCATGCAAATGGTGCTTTTTGCAGAACGCGCACGTGGATTTCTACCAAACGATGTGCTAAGCTTGCCGATGCTGCTCTTTTTAGCACCCGCGCACGGATTTGTGCGAAAACGCGTTTTAAACATGCACATGCATCTTTTGGTAGACGCGGATGAAGTTTTCTGCAAAACCACAAGATGTGCATGCAAATGGTGCTTTTGGCAGAACGCGCACGTGGATTTCTACCAAACGACGTGCTAAGCATGCCGATGCTGCTCTTTTTAGCACCCGCGCACGCATTTGTGCGAAAACGCGTTTTAAGCATGCACATGCATCTTTTGGTAGACGCGGATGAAGTTTTCTGCAAAACCACAAGATGTGCATGCAAATGGTGCTTTTTGCAGAACGCGCACATGGATTTGTACCAAACGACGTGCTAAGCATGCCGATGCTGCTCTTTTTAGCACCCGCGCACGGATTTGTGCGAAAACGCGTTTTAAGCATGCACATGCATCTTTTGGTAGACGCGGATGAAGTTTTCTGCAAAACCACAAGATGTGCATGCAAATGGTGCTTTTGGCAAAACGCGCACGTAGATTTCTACCAAACGACGTGCTAAGCATGCCGATGCTGCTCTTTTTAGCACCCGCGCACGCATTTGTGCGAAAACGCGTTTTAAGCATGCACATGCATCTTTTGGCAGACGCGGATGAAGTTTTCTGCAAAACCACAATATGTGCATGCAAATGGTGCTTTTTGCAGAACGCGCACGTGGATTTCTACCAAACGACGTGCTAAGCATGCCGATGCTGCTATTTTTAGCACCCGCGCACGCATTTGTGCGAAAACGCGTTTTAAGCATGCACATGCATCTTTTGGTAGACGCGGATGAAGTTTTCTGCAAAACCACAAGATGTGCATGCAAATGGTGCTTTTTGCAGAACGCGCACGTGGATTTCTACCAAACGACGTGCTAAGCATGCCGATGCTGCTCTTTTTAGCACCCGCGCACGCATTTGTGCGAAAACGCGTTTTAAGCATGCACATGCATCTTTTGGTAGACGCGGATGAAGTTTTCTGCAAAACCACAAGATGTGCATGCAAATGGTGCTTTTTGCAGAACGCGCACGTGGATTTCTACCAAACATCGTGCTAAGCATGCCGATGCTGCTCTTTTTAGCACCCGCGCACGCATTTGTGCGAAAACGCGTTTTAAGCATGCACATGCATCTTTTGGTAGACGCGGATGAAGTTTTCTGCAAAACCACAAGATGTGCATGCAAATGGTGCTTTTTGCAGAACGCGCACGTGGATTTCTACCAAACGACGTGCTAAGCATGCCGATGCTGCTCTTTTTAGCACCCGCGCACGGATTTGTGCGAAAACGCGTTTTAAGCATGCACATGCATCTTTTGGTAGACGCGGATGAAGTTTTCTGCAAAACCACAAGATGTGCATGCAAATGGTGCTTTTGGCAGAACGCGCACGTGGATTTCTACCAAACGACGTGCTAAGCATGCCGATGCTGCTCTTTTTAGCACCCGCGCACGCATTTGTGCGAAAACGCGTTTTAAGCATGCACATGCATCTTTTGGTAGACGCGGATAAAGTTTTCTGCAAAACCACAAGATGTGCATGCAAATGGTGCTTTTTGCAGAACGCGCTCGTGGATTTCTACCAAACGACGTGCTAAGCATGCCGATGCTGCTCTTTTTAGCACCCGCGCACGCATTTGTGCGAAAACGCGTTTTAAGCATGCACATGCATCTTTTGGTAGACGCGGATGAAGTTTTCTGCAAAACCACAAGATGTGCATGCAAATGGTGCTTTTTGCAGAACGCGCACGTGGATTTCTACCAAACGACGTGCTAAGCATGCCGATGCTGCTCTTTTTAGCACCCGCGCACGGATTTGTGCGAAAACGCGTTTTAAGCATGCACATGCATCTTTTGGTAGACGCGGATGAAGTTTTCTGCAAAACCACAACATGTGCAGGCAAATGGTGGTTTTGGCAGAACGCGCACGTGGATTTCTACCAAACGACGTGCTAAGCATGCCGATGCTGCTCTTTTTAGCACCCGCGCACGCATTTGTGCGAAAACGCGTTTTAAGCATGCACATGCATCTTTTGGTAGACGCGGATGAAGTTTTCTGCAAAACCACAAGATGTGCATGCAAATGGTGCTTTTTGCAGAACGCGCTCGTGGATTTCTACCAAACGACGTGCTAAGCATGCCGATGCTGCTCTTTTTAGCACCCGCGCACGCATTTGTGCGAAAACGCGTTTAAGCATGCACATGCATCTTTTGGTAGACGCGGATGAAGTTTTCTCCAAAACCACAAGATGTGCATGCAAATGGTGCTTTTTGCAGAACGCCCACGTGGATTTCTACCAAACGACGTGCTAAGCATGCCGATGCTGCTCTTTTTAGCACCCGCACACGGATTTGTGCGAAAACGCGTTTTAAGCATGCACATGCATCTTTTCGTAGACGCGGATGAAGTTTTCTGCAAAACCACAAGATGTGCATGCAAATGGTGCTTTTGGCAGAACGCGCACGTGGATTTCTACCAAACGACGTGCTAAGCATGCCGATGCTGCTCTTTTTAGCACCCGCGCACGCATTTGTGCGAAAACGCGTTTTAAGCATGCACATGCATCTTTTGGTAGACGCGGATGAAGTTTTCTGCAAAACCACTAGATGTGCATGCAAATGGTGCTTTTTGCAGAACGCGCACGTGGATTTCTACCAAACGACGTGCTAAGCATGCCGATGCTGCTCTTTTTAGCACCCGCGCACGGATTTGTGCGAAAACGCGTTTTAAGCATGCACATGCATCTTTTGGTAGACGCGGATGAAGTTTTCTGCAAAACCACAAGATGTGCATGCAAATGGTGCTTTTGGCAGAACGCGCACGTGGATTTCTACCAAACGACGTGCTAAGCATGCCGATGCTGCTCTTTTTAGCACCCGCGCACGCATTTGTGCGAAAACGCGTTTTAAGCATGCACATGCATCTTTTGGTAGACGCGGATGAAGTTTTCTGCAAAACCACAAGATGTGCATGCAAATGGTGCTTTTTGCAGAACGCGCACGTGGATTTCTACCAAACGACGTGCTAAGCATGCCGATGCTGCTCTTTTTAGCACCCGCGCACGGATTTGTGCGAAAACGCGTTTTAAGCATGCACATGCATCTTTTGGTAGACGCGGATGAAGTTTTCTGCAAAACCACAAGATGTGCATGCAAATGGTGCTTTTGGCAGAACGCGCACGTGGATTTCTACCAAACGACGTGCTAAGCATGCCGATGCTGCTCTTTTTAGCACCCGCGCACGCATTTGTGCGAAAACGCGTTTTAAGCATGCACATGCATCTTTTGGTAGACGCGGATAAAGTTTTCTGCAAAACCACAAGATGTGCATGCAAATGGTGCTTTTGGCAAAACGCGCACGTAGATTTCTACCAAACGACGTGCTAAGCATGCCGATGCTGCTCTTTTTAGCACCCGCGCACGCATTTGTGCGAAAACGCGTTTTAAGCATGCACATGCATCTTTTGGTAGACGCGGATGAAGTTTTCTGCAAAACCACAATATGTGCATGCAAATGGTGCTTTTTGCAGAACGCGCACGTGGATTTCTACCAAACGACGTGCTAAGCATGCCGATGCTGCTATTTTTAGCACCCGCGCACGCATTTGTGCGAAAACGCGTTTTAAGCATGCACATGCATCTTTTGGTAGACGCGGATGAAGTTTTCTGCAAAACCACAAGATGTGCATGCAAATGGTGCTTTTTGCAGAACGCGCACGTGGATTTCTACCAAACATCGTGCTAAGCATGCCGATGCTGCTCTTTTTAGCACCCGCGCACGCATTTGTGCGAAAACGCGTTTTAAGCATGCACATGCATCTTTTGGTAGACGCGGATGAAGTTTTCTGCAAAACCACAAGATGTGCATGCAAATGGTGCTTTTTGCAGAACGCGCACGTGGATTTCTACCAAACGACGTGCTAAGCATGCCGATGCTGCTCTTTTTAGCACCCGCGCACGGATTTGTGCGAAAACGCGTTTTAAGCATGCACATGCATCTTTTGGTAGACGCGGATGAAGTTTTCTGCAAAACCACAAGATGTGCATGCAAATGGTGCTTTTGGCAGAACGCGCACGTGGATTTCTACCAAACGACGTGCTAAGCATGCCGATGCTGCTCTTTTTAGCACCCGCGCACGCATTTGTGCGAAAACGCGTTTTAAGCATGCACATGCATCTTTTGGTAGACGCGGATAAAGTTTTCTGCAAAACCACAAGATGTGCATGCAAATGGTGCTTTTCGCAGAACGCGCTCGTGGATTTCTACCAAACGACGTGCTAAGCATGCCGATGCTGCTCTTTTTAGCACCCGCGCACGCATTTGTGCGAAAACGCGTTTTAAGCATGCACATGCATCTTTTGGTAGACGCGGATGAAGTTTTCTGCAAAACCACAAGATGTGCATGCAAATGGTGCTTTTTGCAGAACGCGCACGTGGATTTCTACCAAACGACGTGCTAAGCATGCCGATGCTGCTCTTTTTAGCACCCGCGCACGGATTTGTGCGAAAACGCGTTTTAAGCATGCACATGCATCTTTTGGTAGACGCGGATTAAGTTTTCTGCAAAACCACAACATGTGCATGCAAATGGTGGTTTTGGCAGAACGCGCACGTGGATTTCTACCAAACGACGTGCTAAGCATGCCGATGCTGCTCTTTTTAGCACCCGCGCACGCATTTGTGCGAAAACGCGTTTTAAGCATGCACATGCATCTTTTGGTAGACGCGGATGAAGTTTTCTGCAAAACCACAAGATGTGCATGCAAATGGTGCTTTTTGCAGAACGCGCTCGTGGATTTCTACCAAACGACGTGCTAAGCATGCCGATGCTGCTCTTTTTAGCACCCGCGCACGCATTTGTGCGAAAACGCGTTTAAGCATGCACATGCATCTTTTGGTAGACGCGGATGAAGTTTTCTGCAAAACCACAAGATGTGCATGCAAATGGTGCTTTTTGCAGAACGCCCACGTGGATTTCTACCAAACGACGTGCTAAGCATGCCGATGCTGCTCTTTTTAGCACCCGCGCACGGATTTGTGCGAAAACGCGTTTTAAGCATGCACATGCATCTTTTGGTAGACGCGGATGAGGTTTTCTGCAAAACCACAAGATGTGCATGCAAATGGTGCTTTTGGCAGAACGCGCACGTGGATTTCTACCAAACGACGTGCTAAGCATGCCGATGCTGCTCTTTTTAGCACCCGCGCACGCATTTGTGCGAAAACGCGTTTTAAGCATGCACATGCATCTTTTGGTAGACGCGGATGAAGTTTTCTGCAAAACCACTAGATGTGCATGCAAATGGTGCTTTTTGCAGAACGCGCACGTGGATTTCTACCAAACGACGTGCTAAGCATGCCGATGCTGCTCTTTTTAGCACCCGCGCACGGATTTGTGCGAAAACGCGTTTTAAGCATGCACATGCATCTTTTGGTAGACGCGGATGAAGTTTTCTGCAAAACCACAAGATGTGCATGCAAATGGTGCTTTTGGCAGAACGCGCACGTGGATTTCTACCAAACGACGTGCTAAGCATGCCGATGCTGCTCTTTTTAGCACCCGCGCACGCATTTGTGCGAAAACGCGTTTTAAGCATGCACATGCATCTTTTGGTAGACGCGGATAAAGTTTTCTGCAAAACCACAAGATGTGCATGCAAATGGTGCTTTTTGCAGAACGCGCTCGTGGATTTCTACCAAACGACGTGCTAAGCATGCCGATGCTGCTCTTTTTAGCACCCGCGCACGCATTTGTGCGAAAACGCGTTTTAAGCATGCACATGCATCTTTTGGTAGACGCGGATGAAGTTTTCTGCAAAACCACATGATGTGCATGCAAATGGTGCTTTTTGCAGAACGCGCACGTGGATTTCTACCAAACGACGTGCTAAGCATGCCGATGCTGCTCTTTTTAGCACCCGCGCACGGATTTGTGCGAAAACGCGTTTTAAGCATGCACATGCATCTTTTGGTAGACGCGGATGAAGTTTTCTGCAAAACCACAACATGTGCATGCAAATGGTGCTTTTGGCAGAACGCGCACGTGGATTTCTACCAAACGACGTGCTAAGCATGCCGATGCTGCTCTTTTTAGCACCCGCGCACGCATTTGTGCGAAAACGCGTTTTAAGCATGCACATGCATCTTTTGGTAGACGCGGATGAAGTTTTCTGCAAAACCACAAGATGTGCATGCAAATGGTGCTTTTTGCAGAACGCGCTCGTGGATTTCTACCAAACGACGTGCTAAGCATGCCGATGCTGCTCTTTTTAGCACCCGCGCACGCATTTGTGCGAAAACGCGTTTTAAGCATGCACATGCATCTTTTGGTAGACGCGGATGAAGTTTTCTGCAAAACCACAAGATGTGCATGCAAATGGTGCTTTTGGCAGAACGCGCACGTGGATTTCTCCCAAACGACGTGCTAAGCATGCCGATGCTGCTCTTTTTAGCACCCGCGCACGCATTTGTGCGAAAACGCGTTTTAAGCATGCACATGCATCTTTTGGTAGACGCGGATGAAGTTTTCTGCAAAACCACAAGATGTGCATGCAAATGGTGCTTTTTGCAGAACGCGCACATGGATTTCTACCAAACGACGTGCTAAGCATGCCGATGCTGCTCATTTTAGCACCCGCGCACGGATTTGTGCGAAAACGCATTTTAAGCATGCACATGCATCTTTTGGTAGACGCGGATGAAGTTTTCTGCAAAACCACAAGATGTGCATGCAAATGGTGCTTTTGGCAGAACGCGCACGTAGATTTCTACCAAACGACGTGCTAAGCATGCCGATGCTGCTCTTTTTAGCACCCGCGCACGCATTTGTGCGAAAACGCGTTTTAAGCATGCACATGCATCTTTTGGTAGACGCGGATGAAGTTTTCTGCAAAACCACAAGATGTGCATGCAAATGGTGCTTTTTGCAGAACGCGCACGTGGATTTCTACCAAACGACTTGCTAAGCATGCCGATGCTGCTCTTTTTAGCACCCGCGCACGCATTTGTGCGAAAACGCGTTTTAAGCATGCACATGCATCTTTTGGTAGACGCGGATGAAGTTTTCTGCAAAACCACAAGATGTGCATGCACATGGTGCTTTTTGCAGAACGCGCACGTGGATTTCAACCAAACGACGTGCTAAGCATGCCGATGCTGCTATTTTTAGCACCCGCGCACGCATTTGTGCGAAAACGCGTTTTAAGCATGCACATGCATCTTTTGGTAGACGCGGATGAAGTTTTCTGCAAAACCACAAGATGTGCATGCAAATGGTGCTTTTTGCAGAACGCGCACGTGGATTTCTACCAAACGACGTGCTAAGCATGCCGATGCTGCTATTTTTAGCACCCGCGCACGCATTTCTGCGATAACGCGTTTTAAGCATGCACATGCATCTTTTGGTAGACGCGGATGAAGTTTTCTGCAAAACCACAAGATGTGCATGCAAATGGTGCTTTTTGCAGAACGCGCACGTGGATTTCTACCAAACATCGTACTAAGCATGCCGATGCTGCTCTTTTTAGCACCCGCGCACGCATTTGTGCGAAAACGCGTTTTAAGCATGCACATGCATCTTTTGGTAGACGCGGATGAAGTTTTCTGCAAAACCACAAGATGTGCATGCAAATGGTGCTTTTTGCAGAACGCGCACGTGGATTTCTACCAAACGACGTGCTAAGCATGCCGATGCTGCTCTTTTTAGCACCCGCGCACGGATTTGTGCGAAAACGCGTTTTAAGCATGCACATGCATCTTTTGGTAGACGCGGATGAAGTTTTCTGCAAAACCACAAGATGTGCATGCAAATGGTGCTTTTGGCAGAACGCGCACGTGGATTTCTACCAAACGACGTGCTAAGCATGCCGATGCTGCTCTTTTTAGCACCCGCGCACGCATTTGTGCGAAAACGCGTTTTAAGCATGCACATGCAACTTTTGGTAGACGCGGATGAAGTTTTCTGCAAAACCTCAAGATGTGCATGCAAATGGTGCTTTTTGCAGAACGCGCTCGTGGATTTCTACCAAACGACGTGCTAAGCATGCCGATGCTGCTCTTTTTAGCACCCGCGCACGCATTTGTGCGAAAACGCGTTTTAAGCATGCACATGCATCTTTTGGTAGACGCGGATGAAGTTTACTGCAAAACCACAAGATGTGCATGCAAATGGTGCTTTTTGCAGAACGCGCATATGGATTTCTACCAAACGACGTGCTAAGCATGCCGATGCTGCTCTTTTTAGCACCCGCGCACGGATTTGTGCGAAAACGCGTTTTAAGCATGCACATGCATCTTTTGGTAGACGCGGATGAAGTTTTCTGCAAAACCACAAGATATGCATGCAAATGGTGATTTTGGCAGAACGCGCACGTAGATTTCTACCAAACGACGTGCTAAGCATGCCGATGCTGCTCTTTTTAGCACCCGCGCACGCATTTGTGCGAAAACGCGTTTTAAGCATGCACATGCATCTTTTGGTAGACGCGGATGAAGTTTTCTGCAAAACCACAAGATGTGCATGCAAATGGTGCTTTTTGCAGAAGGCGCCCGTGGATTTCTACCAAACGACGTGCTAAGCATGCCGATGCTGCTATTTTTAGCACCCGCGCACGCATTTGTGCGAAAACGCGTTTTAAGCATGCACATGCATCTTTTGGTAGACGCGGATGAAGTTTTCTGCAAAACCGCAAGATGTGCATGCAAATGGTGCTTTTTGCAGAACGCGCACGTGGATTTCTACCAAACGACGTGCTAAGCATGCCGATGCTGCTCTTTTTAGCACCCGCGCACGCATTTGTGCGAAAACGCGTTTTAAGCATGCACATGCATCTTTTGGTAGACGCGGATGAAGTTTTCTGCAAAACCACAAGATGTGCATGCAAATGGTGCTTTTTGCAGAACGCGCACGTGGATTTCTACCAAACATCGTGCTAAGCATGCCGATGCTGCTCTTTTTAGCACCCGCGCACGCATTTGTGCGAAAACGCGTTTTAAGCATGCACATGCATCTTTTGGTAGACGCGGATGAAGTTTTCTGCAAAACCACAAGATGTGCATGCAAATGGTGCTTTTTGCAGAACGCGCACGTGGATTTCTACCAAACGACGTGCTAAGCATGCCGATGCTGCTCTTTTTAGCACCCGCGCACGGATTTGTGCGAAAACGCGTTTTAAGCATGCACATGCATCTTTTGGTAGACGCGGATGAAGTTTTCTGCAAAACCACAAGATGTGCATGCAAATGGTGCTTTTGGCAGAACGCGCACGTGGATTTCTACCAAACGACGTGCTAAGCATGCCGATGCTGCTCTTTTTAGCACCCGCGCACGCATTTGTGCGAAAACGCGTTTTAAGCATGCACATGCATCTTTTGGTAGACGCGGATGAAGTTTTCTGCAAAACCACAAGGTGTGCATGCAAATGGTGCTTTTTGCAGAACGCGCACGTGGATTTCTACCAAACGACGTGCTAAGCATGCCGATGCTGCTCTTTTTAGCACCCGCGCACGGATTTGTGCGAAAACGCGTTTTAAGCATGCACATGCATCTTTTGGTAGACGCGGATGAAGTTTTCTGCAAAACCACAACATGTGCATGCAAATGGTGCTTTTGGCAGAACGCGCACGTGGATTTCTACCAAACGACGTGCTAAGCATGCCGATGCTGCTCTTTTTAGCACCCGCGCACGCATTTGTGCGAAAACGCGTTTTAAGCATGCACATGCATCTTTTGGTAGACGCGGATGAAGTTTTCTGCAAAACCACAAGATGTGCATGCAAATGGTGCTTTTTGCAGAACGCGCACGTGGATTTCTACCAAACATCGTGCTAAGCATGCCGATGCTGCTCTTTTTAGCACCCGCGCACGCATTTGTGCGAAAACGCGTTTTAAGCATGCACATGCATCTTTTGGTAGACGCGGATGAAGTTTTCTGCAAAACCACAAGATGTGCATGCAAATGGTGCTTTTTGCAGAACGCGCACGTGGATTTCTACCAAACGACGTGCTAAGCATGCCGATGCTGCTCTTTTTAGCACCCGCGCACGCATTTGTGCGAAAACGCGTTTTAAGCATGCACATGCATCTTTTGGTAGACGCGGATGAAGTTTTCTGCAAAACCACAAGATGTGCATGCAAATGGTGCTTTTTGCAGAACGCGCTCGTGGATTTCTACCAAACGACGTGCTAAGCATGCCGATGCTGCTCTTTTTAGCACCCGCGCACGCATTTGTGCGAAAACGCGTTTTAAGCATGCACATGCATCTTTTGGTAGACGCGGATGAAGTTTTCTGCAAAACCACAAGATGTGCATGCAAATGGTGCTTTTTGCAGAACGCGCACGTGGATTTCTACCAAACGACGTGCTAAGCATGCCGATGCTGCTCTTTTTAGCACCCGAACACGCATTTGTGCGAAAACGCGTTTTAAGCATGCACATGCATCTTTTGGTAGACGCGGATGAAGTTTTCTGCAAAACCACACGATGTGCATGCAAATGGTGCTTTTTGCAGAACGCGCACGTGGATTTCTACCAAACGACGTGCTAAGCATGCCGATGCTGCTCTTTTTAGCACCCGCGCACGCATTTGTGCGAAAACGCGTTTTAAGCATGCACATGCATCTTTTGGTAGACGCGGATGAAGTTTTCTGCAAAACCACACAATGTGCATGCAAATGGTGCTTTTTGCAGAACGCGCACGTGGATTTTTACCAAACGACGTGCTAAGCATGCCGATGCTGCTATTTTTAGCACCCGCGCACGCATTTGTGCGAAAACGCGTTTTAAGCATGCACATGCATCTTTTGGTAGACGCGGATGAAGTTTTCTGCAAAACCACAAGATGTGCATGCAAATGGTGCTTTTTGCAGAACGCGCACGTGGATTTCTACCAAACGACTTGCTAAGCATGCCGATGCTGCTCTTTTTAGCACCCGCGCACGCATTTGTGCGAAAACGCGTTTTAAGCATGCACATGCATCTTTTGGTAGACGCGGATGAAGTTTTCTGCAAAACCACAAGATGTGCATGCAAATGGTGCTTTTTGCAGAACGCGCACGTGGATTTCTACCAAACGACGTGCTAAGCATGCCGATGCTGCTCTTTTTAGCACCCGCGCACGCATTTGTGCGAAAACGCGTTTTAAGCATGCACATGCATCTTTTGGTAGACGCGGATGAAGTTTTCTGCAAAACCACAAGATGTGCATGCAAATGGTGCTTTTTGCAGAACGCGCACGTGGATTTCTACCAAACGATGTGCTAAGCTTGCCGATGCTGCTCTTTTTAGCACCCGCGCACGGATTTGTGCGAAAACGCGTTTTAAGCATGCACATGCATCTTTTGGTAGACGCGGATGAAGTTTTCTGCAAAACCACAAGATGTGCATGCAAATGGTGCTTTTTGCAGAACGCGCACGTGGATTTCTACCAAACGACGTGCTAAGCATGCCGATGCTGCTCTTTTTAGCACCCGCGCACGCATTTGTGCGAAAACGCGTTTTAAGCATGCACATGCATCTTTTGGTAGACGCGGATGAAGTTTTCTGCAAAACCACAAGATGTGCATGCAAATGGTGCTTTTTGCAGAACGCGCACGTGGATTTCTACCAAACGATGTGCTAAGCTTGCCGATGCTGCTCTTTTTAGCACCCGCGCACGGATTTGTGCGAAAACGCGTTTTAAGCATGCACATGCATCTTTTGGTAGACGCGGATGAAGTTTTCTGCAAAACCACAAGATGTGCATGCAAATGGTGCTTTTGGCAGAACGCGCACGTGGATTTCTACCAAACGACGTGCTAAGCATGCCGATGCTGCTCTTTTTAGCACCCGCGCACGCATTTGTGCGAAAACGCGTTTTAAGCATGCACATGCATCTTTTGGTAGACGCGGATGAAGTTTTCTGCAAAACCACAAGATGTGCATGCAAATGGTGCTTTTTGCAGAACGCGCACATGGATTTCTACCAAACGACGTGCTAAGCATGCCGATGCTGCTCTTTTTAGCACCCGCGCACGGATTTGTGCGAAAACGCGTTTTAAGCATGCACATGCATCTTTTGGTAGACGCGGATGAAGTTTTCTGCAAAACCACAAGATGTGCATGCAAATGGTGCTTTTGGCAGAACGCGCACGTAGATTTCTACCAAACGACGTGCTAAGCATGCCGATGCTGCTCTTTTTAGCACCCGCGCACGCATTTGTGCGAAAACGCGTTTTAAGCATGCACATGCATCTTTTGGTAGACGCGGATGAAGTTTTCTGCAAAACCACAAGATGGGCATGCAAATGGTGCTTTTTGCAGAACGCGCACGTGGATTTCTACCAAACGACGTGCTAAGCATGCCGATGCTGCTCTTTTTAGCACCCGCGCACGGATTTGTGCGAAAACGCGTTTTAAGCATGCACATGCATCTTTTGGTAGACGCGGATGAAGTTTTCTGCAAAACCACAAGATGTGCATGCAAATGGTGCTTTTTGCAGAACGCGCACGTGGATTTCTACCAAACGACGTGCTAAGCATGCCGATGCTGCTCTTTTTAGCACCCGCGCACGGATTTGTGCGAAAACGCGTTTTAAGCATGCACATGCATCTTTTGGTAGACGCGGATGAAGTTTTCTGCAAAACCACAACATGTGCATGCAAATGGTGCTTTTGGCAGAACGCGCACGTGGATTTCTACCAAACGACGTGCTAAGCATGCCGATGCTGCTCTTTTTAGCACCCGCGCACGCATTTGTGCGAAAACGCGTTTTAAGCATGCACATGCATCTTTTGGTAGACGCGGATGAAGTTTTCTGCAAAACCACAATATGTGCATGCAAATGGTGCTTTTTGCAGAACGCGCACGTGGATTTCTACCAAACGATGTGCTAAGCTTGCCGATGCTGCTCTTTTTAGCACCCGCGCACGCATTTGTGCGAAAACGCGTTTTAAGCATGCACATGCATCTTTTGGTAGACGCGGATGAAGTTTTCTGCAAAACCACAAGATGTGCATGCAAATGGTGCTTTTAGCAGAACGCGCTCGTGGATTTCTACCAAACGACGTGCTAAGCATGCCGATGCTGCTCTTTTTAGCACCCGCGCACGCATTTGGGCGAAAACGCGTTTTAAGCATGCACATGCATCTTTTGGTAGACGCGGATGAAGTTTTCTGCAAAACCACAAGATGTGCATGCAAATGGTGCTTTTTGCAGAACGCGCACGTGGATTTCTACCAAACGACGTGCTAAGCATGCCGATGCTGCTCTTTTTAGCACCCGCGCACGCATTTGTGCGAAAACGCGTTTTAAGCATGCACATGCATCTTTTGGTAGACGCGGATGAAGTTTTCTGCAAAACCACAAGATGTGCATGCAAATGGTGCTTTTAGCAGAACGCGCTCGTGGATTTCTACCAAACGACGTGCTAAGCATGCCGATGCTGCTCTTTTTAGCACCCGCGCACGCATTTGGGCGAAAACGCGTTTTAAGCATGCACATGCATCTTTTGGTAGACGCGGATGAAGTTTTCTGCAAAACCACAATATGTGCATGCAAATGGTGCTTTTTGCAGAACGCGCACGTGGATTTCTACCAAACGACGTGCTAAGCTTGCCGATGCTGCTCTTTTTAGCACCCGCGCACGGATTTGTGCGAAAACGCGTTTTAAGCATGCACATGCATCTTTTGGTAGACGCGGATGAAGTTTTCTGCAAAACCACAAGATGTGCATGCAAATGGTGCTTTTGGCAGAACGCGCACGTGGATTTCTACCAAACGACGTGCTAAGCATGCCGATGCTGCTCTTTTTAGCACCCGCGCACGCATTTGTGCGAAAACGCGTTTTAAGCATGCACATGCATCTTTTGGTAGACGCGGATGAAGTTTTCTGCAAAACCACAAGATGTGCATGCAAATGGTGCTTTTTGCAGAACGCGCACGTGGATTTCTACCAAACGACGTGCTAAGCATGCCGATGCTGCTCTTTTTAGCACCCGCGCACGGATTTGTGCGAAAACGCGTTTTAAGCATGCACATGCATCTTTTGGTAGACGCGGATGAAGTTTTCTGCAAAACCACAAGATGTGCATGCAAATGGTGCTTTTTGCAGAACGCGCACGTGGATTTCTACCAAACGATGTGCTAAGCTTGCCGATGCTGCTCTTTTTAGCACCCGCGCACGGATTTGTGCGAAAACGCGTTTTAAGCATGCACATGCATCTTTTGGTAGACGCGGATGAAGTTTTCTGCAAAACCACAAGATGTGCATGCAAATGGTGCTTTTTGCAGAACGCGCACGTGGATTTCTACCAAACGACGTGCTAAGCATGCCGATGCTGCTCTTTTTAGCACCCGCGCACGCATTTGTGCGAAAACGCGTTTTAAGCATGCACATGCATCTTTTGGTAGACGCGGATGAAGTTTTCTGCAAAACCACAAGATGTGCATGCAAATGGTGCTTTTTGCAGAACGCGCACGTGGATTTCTACCAAACGATGTGCTAAGCTTGCCGATGCTGCTCTTTTTAGCACCCGCGCACGGATTTGTGCGAAAACGCGTTTTAAGCATGCACATGCATCTTTTGGTAGACGCGGATGAAGTTTTCTGCAAAACCACAAGATGTGCATGCAAATGGTGCTTTTGGCAGAACGCGCACGTGGATTTCTACCAAACGACGTGCTAAGCATGCCGATGCTGCTCTTTTTAGCACCCGCGCACGCATTTGTGCGAAAACGCGTTTTAAGCATGCACATGCATCTTTTGGTAGACGCGGATGAAGTTTTCTGCAAAACCACAAGATGTGCATGCAAATGGTGCTTTTTGCAGAACGCGCACATGGATTTCTACCAAACGACGTGCTAAGCATGCCGATGCTGCTCTTTTTAGCACCCGCGCACGGATTTGTGCGAAAACGCGTTTTAAGCATGCACATGCATCTTTTGGTAGACGCGGATGAAGTTTTCTGCAAAACCACAAGATGTGCATGCAAATGGTGCTTTTGGCAGAACGCGCACGTAGATTTCTACCAAACGACGTGCTAAGCATGCCGATGCTGCTCTTTTTAGCACCCGCGCACGCATTTGTGCGAAAACGCGTTTTAAGCATGCACATGCATCTTTTGGTAGACGCGGATGAAGTTTTCTGCAAAACCACAAGATGGGCATGCAAATGGTGCTTTTTGCAGAACGCGCACGTGGATTTCTACCAAACGACGTGCTAAGCATGCCGATGCTGCTATTTTTAGCACCCGCGCACGCATTTGTGCGAAAACGCGTTTTAAGCATGCACATGCATCTTTTGGTAGACGCGGATGAAGTTTTCTGCAAAACCACAAGATGTGCATGCAAATGGTGCTTTTTGCAGAACGCGCACGTGGATTTCTACCAAACGACGTGCTAAGCATGCCGATGCTGCTCTTTTTAGCACCCGCGCACGCATTTGTGCGAAAACGCGTTTTAAGCATGCACATGCATCTTTTGGTAGACGCGGATGAAGTTTTCTGCAAAACCACAAGATGTGCATGCAAATGGTGCTTTTTGCAGAACGCGCACGTGGATTTCTACCAAACATCGTGCTAAGCATGCCGATGCTGCTCTTTTTAGCACCCGCGCACGCATTTGTGTGAAAACGCGTTTTAAGCGTGCACATGCATCTTTTGGTAGACGTGGATGAAGTTTTCTGCAAAACCACAAGATGTGCATGCAAATGGTGCTTTTTGCAGAACGCGCACGTGGATTTCTACCAAACGACGTGCTAAGCATGCCGATGCTGCTCTTTTTAGCACCCGCGCACGGATTTGTGCGAAAACGCGTTTTAAGCATGCACATGCATCTTTTGGTAGACGCGGATGAAGTTTTCTGCAAAACCACAAGATGTTCATGCAAATGGTGCTTTTTGCAGAACGCGCACGTGGATTTCTACCAAACGACGTGCTAAGCATGCCGATGCTGCTCTTTTTAGCACCCGCGCACGGATTTGTGCGAAAACGCGTTTTAAGCATGCACATGCATCTTTTGGTAGACGCGGATGAAGTTTTCTGCAAAACCACAACATGTGCATGCAAATGGTGCTTTTGGCAGAACGCGCACGTGGATTTCTACCAAACGACGTGCTAAGCATGCCGATGCTGCTCTTTTTAGCACCCGCGCACGCATTTGTGCGAAAACGCGTTTTAAGCATGCACATGCATCTTTTGGTAGACGCGGATGAAGTTTTCTGCAAAACCACAAGATGTGCATGCAAATGGTGCTTTTTGCAGAACGCGCTCGTGGATTTCTACCAAACGACGTGCTAAGCATGCCGATGCTGCTCTTTTTAGCACCCGCGCACGCATTTGTGCGAAAACGCGTTTTAAGCATGCACATGCATCTTTTGGTAGACGCGGATGAAGTTTTCTGCAAAACCACAAGATGTGCATGCAAATGGTGCGTTTGGCAGAACGCGCACGTAGATTTCTACCAAACGACGTGCTAAGCATGCCGATGCTGCTCTTTTTAGCACCCGCGCACGCATTTGTGCGAAAACGCGTTTTAAGCATGCACATGCATCTTTTGGTAGACGCGGATGAAGTTTTCTCCAAAACCACAAGATGTGCATGCAAATGGTGCTTTTTGCAGAACGCGCACGTGGATTTCTACCAAACGATGTGCTAAGCTTGCCGATGCTGCTCTTTTTAGCACCCGCGCACGGATTTGTGCGAAAACGCGTTTTAAGCATGCACATGCATCTTTTGGTAGACGCGGATGAAGTTTTCTGCAAAACCACAAGATGTGCATGCAAATGGTGCTTTTTGCAGAACGCGCACGTGGATTTCTACCAAACATCGTGCTAAGCATGCCGATGCTGCTCATTTTAGCACCCGCGCACGGATTTGTGCGAAAACGCATTTTAAGCATGCACATGCATCTTTTGGTAGACGCGGATGAAGTTTTCTGCAAAACCACAAGATGTGCATGCAAATGGTGCTTTTGGCAGAACGCGCACGTAGATTTCTACCAAACGACGTGCTAAGCATGCCGATGCTGCTCTTTTTAGCACCCGCGCACGCATTTGTGCGAAAACGCGTTTTAAGCATGCACATGCATCTTTTGGTAGACGCGGATGAAGTTTTCTGCAAAACCACAAGATGTGCATGCAAATGGTGCTTTTAGCAGAACGCGCTCGTGGATTTCTACCAAACGACGTGCTAAGCATGCCGATGCTGCTCTTTTTAGCACCCGCGCACGCATTTGGGCGAAAACGCGTTTTAAGCATGCACATGCATCTTTTGGTAGACGCGGATCAAGTTTTCTGCAAAACCACAAGATGTGCATGCAAATGGTGCTTTTTGCAGAACGCGCACGTGGATTTCTACCAAACGACGTGCTAAGCATGCCGATGCTGCTCTTTTTAGCACCCGCGCACGCATTTGTGCGAAAACGCGTTTTAAGCATGCACATGCATCTTTTGGTAGACGCGGATGAAGTTTTCTGCAAAACCACAAGATGTGCATGCAAATGGTGCTTTTAGCAGAACGCGCTCGTGGATTTCTACCAAACGACGTGCTAAGCATGCCGATGCTGCTCTTTTTAGCACCCGCGCACGCATTTGGGCGAAAACGCGTTTTAAGCATGCACATGCATCTTTTGGTAGACGCGGATGAAGTTTTCTGCAAAACCACAATATGTGCATGCAAATGGTGCTTTTTGCAGAACGCGCACGTGGATTTCTACCAAACGACGTGCTAAGCTTGCCGATGCTGCTCTTTTTAGCACCCGCGCACGGATTTGTGCGAAAACGCGTTTTAAGCATGCACATGCATCTTTTGGTAGACGCGGATGAAGTTTTCTGCAAAACCACAAGATGTGCATGCAAATGGTGCTTTTGGCAGAACGCGCACGTGGATTTCTACCAAACGACGTGCTAAGCATGCCGATGCTGCTCTTTTTAGCACCCGCGCACGCATTTGTGCGAAAACGCGTTTTAAGCATGCACATGCATCTTTTGGTAGACGCGGATGAAGTTTTCTGCAAAACCACAAGATGTGCATGCAAATGGTGCTTTTTGCAGAACGCGCACGTGGATTTCTACCAAACGACGTGCTAAGCATGCCGATGCTGCTCTTTTTAGCACCCGCGCACGGATTTGTGCGAAAACGCGTTTTAAGCATGCACATGCATCTTTTGGTAGACGCGGATGAAGTTTTCTGCAAAACCACAAGATGTGCATGCAAATGGTGCTTTTAGCAGAACGCGCACGTGGATTTCTACCAAACGACGTGCTAAGCATGCCGATGCTGCTCTTTTTAGCACCCGCGCACGCATTTGTGCGAAAACGCGTTTTAAGCATGCGCATGCATCTTTTGGTAGACGCGGATGAAGTTTTCTGCAAAACCACAAGATGTGCATGCAAATGGTGCTTTTTGCAGAACGCGCACGTGGATTTCTACCAAACGACGTGCTAAGCATGCCGATGCTGCTATTTTAGTACCCGCCGCACGCATTTGTGCGAAAACGCGTTTTAAGCATGCACATGCATCTTTTGGTAGACGCGGATGAAGTTTTCTGCAAAACCACAAGATGTGCATGCAAATGGTGCTTTTTGCAGAACGCGCACGTGGATTTCTGCCAGACGACTTGCTAAGCATGCCGATGCTGCTATTTTTAGCACCCGCGCACGCATTTGTGCGAAAACGCGTTTTAAGCATGCACATGCATCTTTTGGTAGACGCGGATGAAGTTTTCTGCAAACCACAAGATGTGCATGCAAATGGTGCTTTTTGCAGAACGCGCACGTGGATTTCTACCAAACGACGTGCTAAGCATGCCGATGCTGCTCTTTTTAGCACCCGCGCACGCATTTGTGCGAAAACGCGTTTTAAGCATGCACATGCATCTTTTGGTAGACGCGGATGAAGTTTTCTGCAAAACCACACGATGTGCATGCAAATGGTGCTTTTTGCAGAACGCGCACGTGGATTTCTACCAAACGACGTGCTAAGCATGCCGATGCTGCTCTTTTTAGCACCCGCGCACGCATTTGTGCGAAAACGCGTTTTAAGCATGCACATGCATCTTTTGGTAGACGCGGATGAAGTTTTCTGCAAAACCACACGATGTGCATGCAAATGGTGCTTTTTGCAGAACGCGCACGTGGATTTCTACCAAACGACGTGCTAAGCATGCCGATGCTGCTATTTTTAGCACCCGCGCACGCATTTGTGCGAAAACGCGTTTTAAGCATGCAGATGCATCTTTTGGTAGACGCGGATGAAGTTTTCTGCAAAACCACAAGATGTGCATGCAAATGGTGCTTTTTGCAGAACGCGCACGTGGATTTCTACCAAACGACGTGCTAAGCATGCCGATGCTGCTCTTTTTAGCACCCGCGCACGCATTTGTGCGAAAACGCGTTTTAAGCATGCACATGCATCTTTTGTAGACGCGGATGAAGTTTTCTGCAAAACCACAAGTTGTGCATGCAAATGGTGCTTTTTGCAGAACGCGCACGTGGATTTCTACCAAACGATGTGCTAAGCTTGCCGATGCTGCTCTTTTTAGCACCCGCGCACGGATTTGTGCGAAAACGCGTTTTAAGCATGCACATGCATCTTTTGGTAGACGCGGATGAAGTTTTCTGCAAAACCACAAGATGTGCATGCAAATGGTGCTTTTTGCAGAACGCGCACGTGGATTTCTACCAAACGACGCGCTAAGCATGCCGATGCTGCTCTTTTTAGCACCCGCGCACGCATTTGTGCGAAAACGCGTTTTAAGCATGCACATGCATCTTTTGGTAGACGCGGATGAAGTTTTCTGCAAAACCACAAGATGTGCATGCAAATGGTGCTTTTTGCAGAACGCGCACGTGGATTTCTACCAAACGACTTGCTAAGCATGCCGATGCTGCTCTTTTTAGTACCCGCGCACGCATTTGTGCGAAAACGCGTTTTAAGCATGCGCATGCATCTTTTGGTAGACGCGGATGAAGTTTTCTGCAAAACCACAAGATGTGCATGCAAATGGTGCTTTTTGCAGAACGCGCACGTGGATTTCTACCAAACGACGTGCTAAGCATGCCGATGCTGCTATTTTTAGTACCCGCGCACGCATTTGTGCGAAAACGCGTTTTAAGCATGCACATGCATCTTTTGGTAGACGCGGATGAAGTTTTCTGCAAAACCACAAGATGTGCATGCAAATGGTGCTTTTTGCAGAACGCGCACGTGGATTTCTGCCAGACGACTTGCTAAGCATGCCGATGCTGCTATTTTTAGCACCCGCGCACGCATTTGTGCGAAAACGCGTTTTAAGCATGCACATGCATCTTTTGGTAGACGCGGATGAAGTTTTCTGCAAAACCACAAGATGTGCATGCAAATGGTGCTTTTTGCAGAACGCGCACGTGGATTTCTACCAAACGACGTGCTAAGCATGCCGATGCTGCTCTTTTTAGCACCCGCGCACGCATTTGTGCGAAAACGCGTTTTAAGCATGCACATGCATCTTTTGGTAGACGCGGATGAAGTTTTCTGCAAAACCACACGATGTGCATGCAAATGGTGCTTTTTGCAGAACGCGCACGTGGATTTCTACCAAACGACGTGCTAAGCATGCCGATGCTGCTCTTTTTAGCACCCGCGCACGCATTTGTGCGAAAACGCGTTTTAAGCATGCACATGCATCTTTTGGTAGACGCGGATGAAGTTTTCTGCAAAACCACACGATGTGCATGCAAATGGTGCTTTTTGCAGAACGCGCACGTGGATTTCTACCAAACGACGTGCTAAGCATGCCGATGCTGCTATTTTTAGCACCCGCGCACGCATTTGTGCGAAAACGCGTTTTAAGCATGCAGATGCATCTTTGGTAGACGCGGATGAAGTTTTCTGCAAAACCACAAGATGTGCATGCAAATGGTGCTTTTTGCAGAACGCGCACGTGGATTTCTACCAAACGACTTGCTAAGCATGCCGATGCTGCTCTTTTTAGCACCCGCGCACGCATTTGTGCGAAAACGCGTTTTAAGCATGCACATGCATCTTTTGGTAGACGCGGATGAAGTTTTCTGCAAAACCACAAGATGTGCATGCAAATGGTGCTTTTTGCAGAACGCGCACGTGGATTTCTACCAAACGACGTGCTAAGCATGCCGATGCTGCTCTTTTTAGCACCCGCGCACGCATTTGTGCGAAAACGCGTTTTAAGCATGCACATGCATCTTTTGGTAGACGCGGATGAAGTTTTCTGCAAAACCACAAGATGTGCATGCAAATGGTGCTTTTTGCAGAACGCGCACGTGGATTTCTACCAAACGATGTGCTAAGCTTGCCGATGCTGCTCTTTTTAGCACCCGCGCACGGATTTGTACGAAAACGCGTTTTAAGCATGCACATGCATCTTTTGGTAGACGCGGATGAAGTTTTCTGCAAAACCACAAGATGTGCATGCAAATGGTGCTTTTTGCAGAACGCGCACGTGGATTTCTACCAAACGACGTGCTAAGCATGCCGATGCTGCTCTTTTTAGCACCCGCGCACGCATTTGTGCGAAAACGCGTTTTAAGCATGCACATGCATCTTTTGGTAGACGCGGATGAAGTTTTCTGCAAAACCACAAGTTGTGCATGCAAATGGTGCTTTTTGCAGAACGCGCACGTGGATTTCTACCAAACGATGTGCTAAGCTTGCCGATGCTGCTCTTTTTAGCACCCGCGCACGGATTTGTGCGAAAACGCGTTTTAAGCATGCACATGCATCTTTTGGTAGACGCGGATGAAGTTTTCTGCAAAACCACACGATGTGCATGCAAATGGTGCTTTTTGCAGAACGCGCACGTGGATTTCTACCAAACGACGTGCTAAGCATGCCGATGCTGCTCTTTTTAGCACCCGCGCACGCATTTGTGCGAAAACGCGTTTTAAGCATGCACATGCATCTTTTGGCAGACGCGGATGAAGTTTTCTGCAAAACCACACGATGTGCATGCAAATGGTGCTTTTTGCAGAACGCGCACGTGGATTTCTACCAAACGACGTGCTAAGCATGCCGATGCTGCTCTTTTTAGCACCCGCGCACGCATTTGTGCGAAAACGCGTTTTAAAGCATGCACATGCATCTTTTGGTAGACGCGGATGAAGTTTTCTGCAAAACCACAAGTTGTGCATGCAAATGGTGCTTTTTGCAGAACGCGCACGTGGATTTCTACCAAACGATGTGCTAAGCTTGCCGATGCTGCTCTTTTTAGCACCCGCGCACGGATTTGTGCGAAAACGCGTTTTAAGCATGCACATGCATCTTTTGGTAGACGCGGATGAAGTTTTCTGCAAAACCACAAGATGTGCATGCAAATGGTGCTTTTTGCAGAACGCGCACGTGGATTTCTACCAAACGACGCGCTAAGCATGCCGATGCTGCTCTTTTTAGCACCCGCGCACGCATTTGTGCGAAAACGCGTTTTAAGCATGCACATGCATCTTTGGTAGACGCGGATGAAGTTTTCTGCAAAACCACAAGATGTGCATGCAAATGGTGCTTTTTGCAGAACGCGCACGTGGATTTCTGCCAGACGACTTGCTAAGCATGCCGATGCTGCTATTTTTAGCACCCGCGCACGCATTTGTGCGAAAACGCGTTTTAAGCATGCACATGCATCTTTTGGTAGACGCGGATGAAGTTTTCTGCAAAACCACAAGATGTGCATGCAAATGGTGCTTTTTGCAGAACGCGCACGTGGATTTCTACCAAACGACGTGCTAAGCATGCCGATGCTGCTCTTTTTAGCACCCCGCGCACGCATTTGTGCGAAAACGCGTTTTAAGCATGCACATGCATCTTTTGGTAGACGCGGATGAAGTTTTCTGCAAAACCACACGATGTGCATGCAAATGGTGCTTTTTGCAGAACGCGCACGTGGATTTCTACCAAACGACGTGCTAAGCATGCCGATGCTGCTCTTTTTAGCACCCGCGCACGCATTTGTGCGAAAACGCGTTTTAAGCATGCACATGCATCTTTTGGTAGACGCGGATGAAGTTTTCTGCAAAACCACACGATGTGCATGCAAATGGTGCTTTTTGCAGAACGCGCACGTGGATTTCTACCAAACGACGTGCTAAGCATGCCGATGCTGCTATTTTTAGCACCCGCGCACGCATTTGTGCGAAAACGCGTTTTAAGCATGCAGATGCATCTTTTGGTAGACGCGGATGAAGTTTTCTGCAAAACCACAAGATGTGCATGCAAATGGTGCTTTTTGCAGAACGCGCACGTGGATTTCTACCAAACGACTTGCTAAGCATGCCGATGCTGCTCTTTTTAGCACCCGCGCACGCATTTGTGCGAAAACGCGTTTTAAGCATGCACATGCATCTTTTGGTAGACGCGGATGAAGTTTTCTGCAAAACCACAAGATGTGCATGCAAATGGTGCTTTTTGCAGAACGCGCACGTGGATTTCTACCAAACGACGTGCTAAGCATGCCGATGCTGCTCTTTTTAGCACCCCGCGCACGCATTTGTGCGAAAACGCGTTTTAAGCATGCACATGCATCTTTTGGTAGACGCGGATGAAGTTTTCTGCAAAACCACAAGATGTGCATGCAAATGGTGCTTTTTGCAGAACGCGCACGTGGATTTCTACCAAACGATGTGCTAAGCTTGCCGATGCTGCTCTTTTTAGCACCCGCGCACGGATTTGTACGAAAACGCGTTTTAAGCATGCACATGCATCTTTTGGTAGACGCGGATGAAGTTTTCTGCAAAACCACAAGATGTGCATGCAAATGGTGCTTTTTGCAGAACGCGCACGTGGATTTCTACCAAACGACGTGCTAAGCATGCCGATGCTGCTCTTTTTAGCACCCGCGCACGCATTTGTGCGAAAACGCGTTTTAAGCATGCACATGCATCTTTTGGTAGACGCGGATGAAGTTTTCTGCAAAACCACAAGTTGTGCATGCAAATGGTGCTTTTTGCAGAACGCGCACGTGGATTTCTACCAAACGATGTGCTAAGCTTGCCGATGCTGCTCTTTTAGCACCCGCGCACGGATTTGTGCGAAAACGCGTTTTAAGCATGCACATGCATCTTTTGGTAGACGCGGATGAAGTTTTCTGCAAAACCACAAGATGTGCATGCAAATGGTGCTTTTTGCAGAACGCGCACGTGGATTTCTACCAAACGACGCGCTAAGCATGCCGATGCTGCTCTTTTTAGCACCCGCGCACGCATTTGTGCGAAAACGCGTTTTAAGCATGCACATGCATCTTTTGGTAGACGCGGATGAAGTTTTCTGCAAAACCACAAGATGTGCATGCAAATGGTGCTTTTTGCAGAACGCGCACGTGGATTTCTACCAAACGACTTGCTAAGCATGCCGATGCTGCTCTTTTTAGCACCCGCGCACGCATTTGTGCGAAAAACGCGTTTTAAGCATGCACATGCATCTTTTGGTAGACGCGGATGAAGTTTTCTGCAAAACCACAAGATGTGCATGCAAATGGTGCTTTTTGCAGAACGCGCACGTGGATTTCTACCAAACGACGTGCTAAGCATGCCGATGCTGCTCTTTTTAGCACCCGCGCACGCATTTGTGCGAAAACGCGTTTTAAACATGCACATGCATCTTTTGGTAGACGCGGATGAAGTTTTCTGCAAAACCACAAGATGTGCATGCAAATGGTGCTTTTTGCAGAACGCGCACGTGGATTTCTACCAAACGATGTGCTAAGCTTGCCGATGCTGCTCTTTTTAGCACCCGCGCACGGATTTGTGCGAAAACGCGTTTTAAGCATGCAGATGCATCTTTTGGTAGACGCGGATGAAGTTTTCTGCAAAACCACAAGATGTGCATGCAAATGGTGCTTTTTGCAGAACGCGCACGTGGATTTCTACCAAACGACGTGCTAAGCATGCCGATGCTGCTCTTTTTAGCACCCGCGCACGCATTTGTGCGAAAACGCGTTTTAAGCATGCACATGCATCTTTTGGTAGACGCGGATGAAGTTTTCTGCAAAACCACAAGATGTGCATGCAAATGGTGCTTTTTGCAGAACGCGCACGTGGATTTCTACCAAACGATGTGCTAAGCTTGCCGATGCTGCTCTTTTTAGCACCCGCGCACGGATTTGTACGAAAACGCGTTTTAAGCATGCACATGCATCTTTTGGTAGACGCGGATGAAGTTTTCTGCAAAACCACAAGATGTGCATGCAAATGGTGCTTTTTGCAGAACGCGCACGTGGATTTCTACCAAACGACGTGCTAAGCATGCCGATGCTGCTCTTTTTAGCACCCGCGCACGCATTTGTGCGAAAACGCGTTTTAAGCATGCACATGCATCTTTTGGTAGACGCGGATGAAGTTTTCTGCAAAACCACAAGATGTGCATGCAAATGGTGCTTTTTGCAGAACGCGCACGTGGATTTCTACCAAACGATGTGCTAAGCTTGCCGATGCTGCTCTTTTTAGCACCCGCGCACGGATTTGTGCGAAAACGCGTTTTAAGCATGCACATGCATCTTTTGGTAGACGCGGATGAAGTTTTCTGCAAAACCACAAGATGTGCATGCAAATGGTGCTTTTTGCAGAACGCGCACGTGGATTTCTACCAAACGACGCGCTAAGCATGCCGATGCTGCTCTTTTTAGCACCCGCGCACGGATTTGTGCGAAAACGCGTTTTAAACATGCACATGCATCTTTTGGTAGACGCGGATGAAGTTTTCTGCAAAAACCACAAGATGTGCATGCAAATGGTGCTTTTTGCAGAACGCGCACGTGGATTTCTACCAAACGATGTGCTAAGCTTGCCGATGCTGCTCTTTTTAGCACCCGCGCACGGATTTGTGCGAAAACGCGTTTTAAGCATGCAGATGCATCTTTTGGTAGACGCGGATGAAGTTTTCTGCAAAACCACAAGATGTGCATGCAAATGGTGCTTTTTGCAGAACGCGCACGTGGATTTCTACCAAACGACGTGCTAAGCATGCGATGCTGCTCTTTTTAGCACCCGCGCACGCATTTGTGCGAAAACGCGTTTTTAAGCATGCACATGCATCTTTTGGTAGACGCGGATGAAGTTTTCTGCAAAACCACAAGATGTGCATGCAAATGGTGCTTTTTGCAGAACGCGCACGTGGATTTCTACCAAACGATGTGCTAAGCTTGCCGATGCTGCTCTTTTTAGCACCCGCGCACGGATTTGTACGAAAACGCGTTTTAAGCATGCACATGCATCTTTTGGTAGACGCGGATGAAGTTTTCTGCAAAACCACAAGATGTGCATGCAAATGGTGCTTTTTGCAGAACGCGCACGTGGATTTCTACCAAACGACGTGCTAAGCATGCCGATGCTGCTCTTTTTAGCACCCGCGCACGCATTTGTGCGAAAACGCGTTTTAACATGCACATGCATCTTTTGGTAGACGCGGATGAAGTTTTCTGCAAAACCACAAGATGTGCATGCAAATGGTGCTTTTTGCAGAACGCGCACGTGGATTTCTACCAAACGATGTGCTAAGCTTGCCGATGCTGCTCTTTTTAGCACCCGCGCACGGATTTGTGCGAAAACGCGTTTTAAGCATGCACATGCATCTTTTGGTAGACGCGGATGAAGTTTTCTGCAAAACCACAAGATGTGCATGCAAATGGTGCTTTTTGCAGAACGCGCACGTGGATTTCTACCAAACGACGCGCTAAGCATGCCGATGCTGCTCTTTTTAGCACCCGCGCACGCATTTGTGCGAAAACGCGTTTTAAGCATGCACATGCATCTTTTGGTAGACGCGGATGAAGTTTTCTGCAAAACCACAAGATGTGCATGCAAATGGTGCTTTTTGCAGAACGCGCACGTGGATTTCTACCAAACGACTTGCTAAGCATGCCGATGCTGCTCTTTTTAGCACCCGCGCACGCATTTGTGCGAAAACGCGTTTTAAGCATGCACATGCATCTTTTGGTAGACGCGGATGAAGTTTTCTGCAAAACCACAAGATGTGCATGCAAATGGTGCTTTTTGCAGAACGCGCACGTGGATTTCTACCAAACGACGTGCTAAGCATGCCGATGCTGCTCTTTTTAGCACCCGCGCACGCATTTGTGCGAAAACGCGTTTTAAACATGCACATGCATCTTTTGGTAGACGCGGATGAAGTTTTCTGCAAAACCACAAGATGTGCATGCAAATGGTGCTTTTTGCAGAACGCGCACGTGGATTTCTACCAAACGATGTGCTAAGCTTGCCGATGCTGCTCTTTTTAGCACCCGCGCACGGATTTGTGCGAAAACGCGTTTTAAGCATGCACATGCATCTTTTGGTAGACGCGGATGAAGTTTTCTGCAAAACCACAAGATGTGCATGCAAATGGTGCTTTTTGCAGAACGCGCACGTGGATTTCTACCAAACGACGTGCTAAGCATGCCGATGCTGCTCTTTTTAGCACCCGCGCACGCATTTGTGCGAAAACGCGTTTTAAGCATGCACATGCATCTTTTGGTAGACGCGGATGAAGTTTTCTGCAAAACCACAAGATGTGCATGCAAATGGTGCTTTTTGCAGAACGCGCACGTGGATTTCTACCAAACGATGTGCTAAGCTTGCCGATGCTGCTCTTTTTAGCACCCGCGCACGGATTTGTGCGAAAACGCGTTTTAAGCATGCACATGCATCTTTTGGTAGACGCGGATGAAGTTTTCTGCAAAACCACAAGATGTGCATGCAAATGGTGCTTTTGGCAGAACGCGCACGTGCATTTCTACCAAACGACGTGCTAAGCATGCCGATGCTGCTCTTTTTAGCACCCGCGCACGCATTTGTGCGAAAACGCGTTTTAAGCATGCACATGCATCTTTTGGTAGACGCGGATGAAGTTTTCTGCAAAACCACAAGATGTGCATGCAAATGGTGCTTTTTGCAGAACGCGCACATGGATTTCTACCAAACGACGTGCTAAGCATGCCGATGCTGCTCTTTTTAGCACCCGCGCACGGATTTGTGCGAAAACGCGTTTTAAGCATGCACATGCATCTTTTGGTAGACGCGGATGAAGTTTTCTGCAAAACCACAAGATGTGCATGCAAATGGTGCTTTTGGCAGAACGCGCACGTAGATTTCTACCAAACGACGTGCTAAGCATGCCGATGCTGCTCTTTTTAGCACCCGCGCACGCATTTGTGCGAAAACGCGTTTTAAGCATGCACATGCATCTTTTGGTAGACGCGGATGAAGTTTTCTGCAAAACCACAAGATGGGCATGCAAATGGTGCTTTTTGCAGAACGCGCACGTGGATTTCTACCAAACGACGTGCTAAGCATGCCGATGCTGCTATTTTTAGCACCCGCGCACGCATTTGTGCGAAAACGCGTTTTAAGCATGCACATGCATCTTTTGGTAGACGCGGATGAAGTTTTCTGCAAAACCACAAGATGTGCATGCAAATGGTGCTTTTTGCAGAACGCGCACGTGGATTTCTACCAAACGACGTGCTAAGCATGCCGATGCTGCTCTTTTTAGCACCCGCGCACGCATTTGTGCGAAAACGCGTTTTAAGCATGCACATGCATCTTTTGGTAGACGCGGATGAAGTTTTCTGCAAAACCACAAGATGTGCATGCAAATGGTGCTTTTTGCAGAACGCGCACGTGGATTTCTACCAAACATCGTGCTAAGCATGCCGATGCTGCTCTTTTTAGCACCCGCGCACGCATTTGTGCGAAAACGCGTTTTAAGCGTGCACATGCATCTTTTGGTAGACGCGGATGAAGTTTTCTGCAAAACCACAAGATGTGCATGCAAATGGTGCTTTTTGCAGAACGCGCACGTGGATTTCTACCAAACGACGTGCTAAGCATGCCGATGCTACTCTTTTTAGCACCCGCGCACGGATTTGTGCGAAAACGCGTTTTAAGCATGCACATGCATCTTTTGGTAGACGCGGATGAAGCTTTCTGCAAAACCACAAGATGTGCATGCAAATGGTGCTTTTTGCAGAACGCGCACGTGGATTTCTACCAAACGACGTGCTAAGCATGCCGATGCTGCTCTTTTTAGCACCCGCGCACGGATTTGTGCGAAAACGCGTTTTAAGCATGCACATGCATCTTTTGGTAGACGCGGATGAAGTTTTCTGCAAAACCACAACATGTGCATGCAAATGGTGCTTTTGGCAGAACGCGCACGTGGATTTCTACCAAACGACGTGCTAAGCATGCCGATGCTGCTCTTTTTAGCACCCGCGCACGCATTTGTGCGAAAACGCGTTTTAAGCATGCACATGCATCTTTTGGTAGACGCGGATGAAGTTTTCTGCAAAACCACAAGATGTGCATGCAAATGGTGCTTTTTGCAGAACGCGCTCGTGGATTTCTACCAAACGACGTGCTAAGCATGCCGATGCTGCTCTTTTTAGCACCCGCGCACGCATTTGTGCGAAAACGCGTTTTAAGCATGCACATGCATCTTTTGGTAGACGCGGATGAAGTTTTCTGCAAAACCACAAGATGTGCATGCAAATGGTGCGTTTGGCAGAACGCGCACGTAGATTTCTACCAAACGACGTGCTAAGCATGCCGATGCTGCTCTTTTTAGCACCCGCGCACGCATTTGTGCGAAAACGCGTTTTAAGCATGCACATGCATCTTTTGGTAGACGCGGATGAAGTTTTCTGCAAAACCACAAGATGTGCATGCCAATGGTGCTTTTTGCAGAACGCGCACGTGGATTTCTACCAAACGATGTGCTAAGCTTGCCGATGCTGCTCTTTTTAGCACCCGCGCACGCATTTGTGAGAAAACGCGTTTTAAGCATGCACATGCATCTTTTGGTAGACGCGGATGAAGTTTTCTGCAAAACCACAAGATGGGCATGCAAATGGTGCTTTTTGCAGAACGCGCACGTGGATTTCTACCAAACGACGTGCTAAGCATGCCGATGCTGCTATTTTTAGCACCCGCGCACGCATTTGTGCGAAAACGCGTTTTAAGCATGCACATGCATCTTTTGGTAGACGCGGATGAAGTTTTCTGCAAAACCACAAGATGTGCATGCAAATGGTGCTTTTTGCAGAACGCGCACGTGGATTTCTACCAAACGACGTGCTAAGCATGCCGATGCTGCTCTTTTTAGCACCCGCGCACGCATTTGTGCGAAAACGCGTTTTAAGCATGCACATGCATCTTTTGGTAGACGCGGATGAAGTTTTCTGCAAAACCACAAGATGTGCATGCAAATGGTGCTTTTTGCAGAACGCGCACGTGGATTTCTACCAAACATCGTGCTAAGCATGCCGATGCTGCTCTTTTTAGCACCCGCGCACGCATTTGTGCGAAAACGCGTTTTAAGCGTGCACATGCATCTTTTGGTAGACGTGGATGAAGTTTTCTGCAAAACCACAAGCTGTGCATGCAAATGGTGCTTTTTGCAGAACGCGCACGTGGATTTCTACCAAACGACATGCTAAGCATGCCGATGCTGCTCTTTTTAGCACCCGCGCACGGATTTGTGCGAAAACGCGTTTTAAGCATGCACATGCATCTTTTGGTAGACGCGGATGAAGTTTTCTGCAAAACCACAAGATGTGCATGCAAATGGTGCTTTTTGCAGAACGCGCACGTGGATTTCTACCAAACGACGTGCTAAGCATGCCGATGCTGCTCTTTTTAGCACCCGCGCACGGATTTGTGCGAAAACGCGTTTTAAGCATGCACATGCATCTTTTGGTAGACGCGGATGAAGTTTTCTGCAAAACCACAACATGTGCATGCAAATGGTGCTTTTGGCAGAACGCGCACGTGGATTTCTACCAAACGACGTGCTAAGCATGCCGATGCTGCTCTTTTTAGCACCCGCGCACGCATTTGTGCGAAAACGCGTTTTAAGCATGCACATGCATCTTTTGGTAGACGCGGATGAAGTTTTCTGCAAAACCACAAGATGTGCATGCAAATGGTGCTTTTTGCAGAACGCGCTCGTGGATTTCTACCAAACGACGTGCTAAGCATGCCGATGCTGCTCTTTTTAGCACCCGCGCACGCATTTGTGCGAAAACGCGTTTTAAGCATGCACATGCATCTTTTGGTAGACGCGGATGAAGTTTTCTGCAAAACCACAAGATGTGCATGCAAATGGTGCGTTTGGCAGAACGCGCACGTAGATTTCTACCAAACGACGTGCTAAGCATGCCGATGCTGCTCTTTTTAGCACCCGCGCACGCATTTGTGCGAAAACGCGTTTTAAGCATGCACATGCATCTTTTGGTAGACGCGGATGAAGTTTTCTGCAAAACCACAAGATGTGCATGCAAATGGTGCTTTTTGCAGAACGCGCACGTGGATTTCTACCAAACGATGTGCTAAGCTTGCCGATGCTGCTCTTTTTAGCACCCGCGCACGGATTTGTGCGAAAACGCGTTTTAAGCATGCACATGCATCTTTTGGTAGACGCGGATGAAGTTTTCTGCAAAACCACAAGATGTGCATGCAAATGGTGCTTTTTGCAGAACGCGCACGTGGATTTCTACCAAACATCGTGCTAAGCATGCCGATGCTGCTCATTTTAGCACCCGCGCACGGATTTGTGCGAAAACGCATTTTAAGCATGCACATGCATCTTTTGGTAGACGCGGATGAAGTTTTCTGCAAAACCACAAGATGTGCATGCAAATGGTGCTTTTGGCAGAACGCGCACGTAGATTTCTACCAAACGACGTGCTAAGCATGCCGATGCTGCTCTTTTTAGCACCCGCGCACGCATTTGTGCGAAAACGCGTTTTAAGCATGCACATGCATCTTTTGGTAGACGCGGATGAAGTTTTCTGCAAAACCACAAGATGTGCATGCAAATGGTGCTTTTAGCAGAACGCGCTCGTGGATTTCTACCAAACGACGTGCTAAGCATGCCGATGCTGCTCTTTTTAGCACCCGCGCACGCATTTGGGCGAAAACGCGTTTTAAGCATGCACATGCATCTTTTGGTAGACGCGGATGAAGTTTTCTGCAAAACCACAAGATGTGCATGCAAATGGTGCTTTTTGCAGAACGCGCACGTGGATTTCTACCAAACGACGTGCTAAGCATGCCGATGCTGCTCTTTTTAGCACCCGCGCACGCATTTGTGCGAAAACGCGTTTTAAGCATGCACATGCATCTTTTGGTAGACGCGGATGAAGTTTTCTGCAAAACCACAAGATGTGCATGCAAATGGTGCTTTTAGCAGAACGCGCTCGTGGATTTCTACCAAACGACGTGCTAAGCATGCCGATGCTGCTCTTTTTAGCACCCGCGCACGCATTTGGGCGAAAACGCGTTTTAAGCATGCACATGCATCTTTTGGTAGACGCGGATGAAGTTTTCTGCAAAACCACAATATGTGCATGCAAATGGTGCTTTTTGCAGAACGCGCACGTGGATTTCTACCAAACGACGTGCTAAGCTTGCCGATGCTGCTCTTTTTAGCACCCGCGCACGGATTTGTGCGAAAACGCGTTTTAAGCATGCACATGCATCTTTTGGTAGACGCGGATGAAGTTTTCTGCAAAACCACAAGATGTGCATGCAAATGGTGCTTTTGGCAGAACGCGCACGTGGATTTCTACCAAACGACGTGCTAAGCATGCCGATGCTGCTCTTTTTAGCACCCGCGCACGCATTTGTGCGAAAACGCGTTTTAAGCATGCACATGCATCTTTTGGTAGACGCGGATGAAGTTTTCTGCAAAACCACAAGATGTGCATGCAAATGGTGCTTTTTGCAGAACGCGCACGTGGATTTCTACCAAACGACATGCTAAGCATTGCCGATGCTGCTCTTTTTAGCACCCGCGCACGGATTTGTGCGAAAACGCGTTTTAAGCATGCACATGCATCTTTTGGTAGACGCGGATGAAGTTTTCTGCAAAACCACAAGATGTGCATGCAAATGGTGCTTTTGGCAGAACGCGCACGTGGATTTCTACCAAACGACGTGCTAAGCATGCCGATGCTGCTCTTTTTAGCACCCGCGCACGCATTTGTGCGAAAACGCGTTTTAAACATGCGCATGCATCTTTTGGTAGACGCGGATGAAGTTTTCTGCAAAACCACAAGATGTGCATGCAAATGGTGCTTTTTGCAGAACGCGCACGTGGATTTCTACCAAACGACGTGCTAAGCATGCCGATGCTGCTATTTTTAGCACCCGCGCACGCATTTGTGCGAAAACGCGTTTTAAGCATGCACATGCATCTTTTGGTAGACGCGGATGAAGTTTTCTGCAAAACCACAAGATGTGCATGCAAATGGTGCTTTTTGCAGAACGCGCACGTGGATTTCTACCAGACGACTTGCTAAGCATGCCGATGCTGCTATTTTTAGCACCCGCGCACGCATTTGTGCGAAAACGCGTTTTAAGCATGCACATGCATCTTTTGGTAGACGCGGATGAAGTTTTCTGCAAAACCACAAGATGTGCATGCAAATGGTGCTTTTTGCAGAACGCGCACGTGGATTTCTACCAAACGACGTGCTAAGCATGCCGATGCTGCTCTTTTTAGCACCCGCGCACGCATTTGTGCGAAAACGCGTTTTAAGCATGCACATGCATCTTTTGGTAGACGCGGATGAAGTTTTCTGCAAAACCACACGATGTGCATGCAAATGGTGCTTTTTTGCAGAACGCGCACGTGGATTTCTACCAAACGACGTGCTAAGCATGCCGATGCTGCTCTTTTTAGCACCCGCGCACGCATTTGTGCGAAAACGCGTTTTAAGCATGCACATGCATCTTTTGGTAGACGCGGATGAAGTTTTCTGCAAAACCACACGATGTGCATGCAAATGGTGCTTTTTGCAGAACGCGCACGTGGATTTCTACCAAACGACGTGCTAAGCATGCCGATGCTGCTATTTTTAGCACCCGCGCACGCATTTGTGCGAAAACGCGTTTTAAGCATGCAGATGCATCTTTTGGTAGACGCGGATGAAGTTTTCTGCAAAACCACAAGATGTGCATGCAAATGGTGCTTTTTGCAGAACGCGCACGTGGATTTCTACCAAACGACTTGCTAAGCATGCCGATGCTGCTCTTTTTAGCACCCGCGCACGCATTTGTGCGAAAACGCGTTTTAAGCATGCACATGCATCTTTTGGTAGACGCGGATGAAGTTTTCTGCAAAACCACAAGATGTGCATGCAAATGGTGCTTTTTGCAGAACGCGCACGTGGATTTCTACCAAACGACGTGCTAAGCATGCCGATGCTGCTCTTTTTAGCACCCGCGCACGCATTTGTGCGAAAACGCGTTTTAAGCATGCACATGCATCTTTTGGTAGACGCGGATGAAGTTTTCTGCAAAACCACAAGATGTGCATGCAAATGGTGCTTTTGCAGAACGCGCACGTGGATTTCTACCAAACGATGTGCTAAGCTTGCCGATGCTGCTCTTTTTAGCACCCGCGCACGGATTTGTACGAAAACGCGTTTTAAGCATGCACATGCATCTTTTGGTAGACGCGGATGAAGTTTTCTGGAAAACCACAAGATGTGCATGCAAATGGTGCTTTTTGCAGAACGCGCACGTGGATTTCTACCAAACGACGTGCTAAGCATGCCGATGCTGCTCTTTTTAGCACCCGCGCACGCATTTGTGCGAAAACGCGTTTTAAGCATGCACATGCATCTTTTGGTAGACGCGGATGAAGTTTTCTGCAAAACCACAAGATGTGCATGCAAATGGTGCACACACGCGAGACAGATCGTGGATTTCTACCAAACGATGTGCTAAGCTTGCCGATGCTGCTCTTTTTAGCACCCGCGCACGGATTTGTGCGAAAACGCGTTTTAAGCATGCACATGCATCTTTTGGTAGACGCGGATGAAGTTTTCTGCAAAACCACAAGATGTGCATGCAAATGGTGCTTTTTGCAGAACGCGCACGTGGATTTCTACCAAACGACGCGCTAAGCATGCCGATGCTGCTCTTTTTAGCACCCGCGCACGCATTTGTGCGAAAACGCGTTTTAAGCATGCACATGCATCTTTTGGTAGACGCGGATGAAGTTTTCTGCAAAACCACAAGATGTGCATGCAAATGGTGCTTTTTGCAGAACGCGCGCGTGGATTTCTACCAAACGACTTGCTAAGCATGCCGATGCTGCTCTTTTTAGCACCCGCGCACGCATTTGTGCGAAAACGCGTTTTAAAGCATGCACATGCATCTTTTGGTAGACGCGGATGAAGTTTTCTGCCAAACCACAAGATGTGCATGCAAATGGTGCTTTTTGCAGAACGCGCACGTGGATTTCTACCAAACGACTTGCTAAGCATGCCGATGCTGCTCTTTTTAGCACCCCGCGCACGCATTTGTGCGAAAACGCGTTTTAAGCATGCACATGCATCTTTTGGTAGACGCGGATGAAGTTTTCTGCAAAACCACAAGATGTGCATGCAAATGGTGCTTTTTGCAGAACGCGCACGTGGATTTTCTACCAAACGACGTGCTAAGCATGCCGATGCTGCTCTTTTTAGCACCCGCGCACGCATTTGTGCGAAAACGCGTTTTAAGCATGCACATGCATCTTTTGGTAGACGCGGATGAAGTTTTCTGCAAAACCACAAGATGTGCATGCAAATGGTGCTTTTTGCAGAACGCGCACGTGGATTTCTACCAAACGATGTGCTAAGCTTGCCGATGCTGCTCTTTTTAGCACCCGCGCACGGATTTGTACGAAAACGCGTTTTTAAGCATGCACATGCATCTTTTGGTAGACGCGGATGAAGTTTTCTGGAAAACCACAAGATGTGCATGCAAATGGTGCTTTTTGCAGAACGCGCACGTGGATTTCTACCAAACGACGTGCTAAGCATGCCGATGCTGCTCTTTTTAGCACCCGCGCACGCATTTGTGCGAAAACGCGTTTTAAGCATGCACATGCATCTTTTGGTAGACGCGGATGAAGTTTTCTGCAAAACCACAAGATGTGCATGCAAATGGTGCTTTTTGCAGAACGCGCACGTGGATTTCTTACCAAACGATGTGCTAAGCTTGCCGATGCTGCTCTTTTTAGCACCCGCGCACGGATTTGTGCGAAAACGCGTTTTAAGCATGCACATGCATCTTTTGGTAGACGCGGATGAAGTTTTCTGCAAAACCACAAGATGTGCATGCAAATGGTGCTTTTTGCAGAACGCGCACGTGGATTTCTACCAAACGACGCGCTAAGCATGCCGATGCTGCTCTTTTTAGCACCCGCGCACGCATTTGTGCGAAAACGCGTTTTAAGCATGCACATGCATCTTTTGGTAGACGCGGATGAAGTTTTCTGCAAAACCACAAGATGTGCATGCAAATGGTGCTTTTTGCAGAACGCGCACGTGGATTTCTACCAAACGACTTGCTAAGCATGCCGATGCTGCTCTTTTTAGCACCCGCGCACGCATTTGTGCGAAAACGCGTTTTAAGCATGCACATGCATCTTTTGGTAGACGCGGATGAAGTTTTCTGCCAAACCACAAGATGTGCATGCAAATGGTGCTTTTTGCAGAACGCGCACGTGGATTTCTACCAAACGACGTGCTAAGCATGCCGATGCTGCTCTTTTTAGCACCCGCGCACGCATTTGTGCGAAAACGCGTTTTAAACATGCACATGCATCTTTTGGTAGACGCGGATGAAGTTTTCTGCAAAACCACAAGATGTGCATGCAAATGGTGCTTTTTGCAGAACGCGCACGTGGATTTCTACCAAACGATGTGCTAAGCTTGCCGATGCTGCTCTTTTTAGCACCCGCGCACGGATTTGTGCGAAAACGCGTTTTAAGCATGCACATGCATCTTTTGGTAGACGCGGATGAAGTTTTCTGCAAAACCACAAGATGTGCATGCAAATGGTGCTTTTTGCAGAACGCGCACGTGGATTTCTACCAAACGACGTGCTAAGCATGCCGATGCTGCTCTTTTTAGCACCCGCGCACGCATTTGTGCGAAAACGCGTTTTAAGCATGCACATGCATCTTTTGGTAGACGCGGATGAAGTTTTCTGCAAAACCACAAGATGTGCATGCAAATGGTGCTTTTTGCAGAACGCGCACGTGGATTTCTACCAAACGATGTGCTAAGCTTGCCGATGCTGCTCTTTTTAGCACCCGCGCACGGATTTGTGCGAAAACGCGTTTTAAGCATGCACATGCATCTTTTGGTAGACGCGGATGAAGTTTTCTGCAAAACCACAAGATGTGCATGCAAATGGTGCTTTTGGCAGAACGCGCACGTGGATTTCTACCAAACGACGTGCTAAGCATGCCGATGCTGCTCTTTTTAGCACCCGCGCACGCATTTGTGCGAAAACGCGTTTTAAGCATGCACATGCATCTTTTGGTAGACGCGGATGAAGTTTTCTGCAAAACCACAAGATGTGCATGCAAATGGTGCTTTTTGCAGAACGCGCACATGGATTTCTACCAAACGACGTGCTAAGCATGCCGATGCTGCTCTTTTTAGCACCCGCGCACGGATTTGTGCGAAAACGCGTTTTAAGCATGCACATGCATCTTTTGGTAGACGCGGATGAAGTTTTCTGCAAAACCACAAGATGTGCATGCAAATGGTGCTTTTGGCAGAACGCGCACGTAGATTTCTACCAAACGACGTGCTAAGCATGCCGATGCTGCTCTTTTTAGCACCCGCGCACGCATTTGTGCGAAAACGCGTTTTAAGCATGCACATGCATCTTTTGGTAGACGCGGATGAAGTTTTCTGCAAAACCACAAGATGGGCATGCAAATGGTGCTTTTTGCAGAACGCGCACGTGGATTTCTACCAAACGACGTGCTAAGCATGCCGATGCTGCTATTTTTAGCACCCGCGCACGCATTTGTGCGAAAACGCGTTTTAAGCATGCACATGCATCTTTTGGTAGACGCGGATGAAGTTTTCTGCAAAACCACAAGATGTGCATGCAAATGGTGCTTTTTGCAGAACGCGCACGTGGATTTCTACCAAACGACGTGCTAAGCATGCCGATGCTGCTCTTTTTAGCACCCGCGCACGCATTTGTGCGAAAACGCGTTTTAAGCATGCACATGCATCTTTTGGTAGACGCGGATGAAGTTTTCTGCAAAACCACAAGATGTGCATGCAAATGGTGCTTTTTGCAGAACGCGCACGTGGATTTCTACCAAACATCGTGTTAAGCATGCCGATGCTGCTCTTTTTAGCACCCGCGCACGCATTTGTGCGAAAACGCGTTTTAAGCGTGCACATGCATCTTTTGGTAGACGCGGATGAAGTTTTCTGCAAAACCACAAGATGTGCATGCAAATGGTGCTTTTTGCAGAACGCGCACGTGGATTTCTACCAAACGACGTGCTAAGCATGCCGATGCTGCTCTTTTTAGCACCCGCGCACGGATTTGTGCGAAAACGCGTTTTAAGCATGCACATGCATCTTTTGGTAGACGCGGATGAAGCTTTCTGCAAAACCACAAGATGTGCATGCAAATGGTGCTTTTTGCAGAACGCGCACGTGGATTTCTACCAAACGACGTGCTAAGCATGCCGATGCTGCTCTTTTTAGCACCCGCGCACGGATTTGTGCGAAAACGCGTTTTAAGCATGCACATGCATCTTTTGGTAGACGCGGATGAAGTTTTCTGCAAAACCACAACATGTGCATGCAAATGGTGCTTTTGGCAGAACGCGCACGTGGATTTCTACCAAACGACGTGCTAAGCATGCCGATGCTGCTCTTTTTAGCACCCGCGCACGCATTTGTGCGAAAACGCGTTTTAAGCATGCACATGCATCTTTTGGTAGACGCGGATGAAGTTTTCTGCAAAACCACAAGATGTGCATGCAAATGGTGCTTTTTGCAGAACGCGCTCGTGGATTTCTACCAAACGACGTGCTAAGCATGCCGATGCTGCTCTTTTTAGCACCCGCGCACGCATTTGTGCGAAAACGCGTTTTAAGCATGCACATGCAGCTTTTGGTAGACGCGGATGAAGTTTTCTGCAAAACCACAAGATGTGCATGCAAATGGTGCGTTTGGCAGAACGCGCACGTAGATTTCTACCAAACGACGTGCTAAGCATGCCGATGCTGCTCTTTTTAGCACCCGCGCACGCATTTGTGCGAAAACGCGTTTTAAGCATGCACATGCATCTTTTGGTAGACGCGGATGAAGTTTTCTGCAAAACCACAAGATGTGCATGCCAATGGTGCTTTTTGCAGAACGCGCACGTGGATTTCTACCAAACGATGTGCTAAGCTTGCCGATGCTGCTCTTTTTAGCACCCGCGCACGGATTTGTGCGAAAACGCGTTTTAAGCATGCACATGCATCTTTTGGAAGACGCGGATGAAGTTTTCTGCAAAACCACAAGATGTGCATGCAAATGGTGCTTTTTGCAGAACGCGCACGTGGATTTCTACCAAACATCGTGCTAAGCATGCCGATGCTGCTCATTTTAGCACCCGCGCACGGATTTGTGCGAAAACGCATTTTAAGCATGCACATGCATCTTTTGGTAGACGCGGATGAAGTTTTCTGCAAAACCACAAGATGTGCATGCAAATGGTGCTTTTGGCAGAACGCGCACGTAGATTTCTACCAAACGACGTGCTAAGCATGCCGATGCTGCTCTTTTTAGCACCCGCGCACGCATTTGTGCGAAAACGCGTTTTAAGCATGCACATGCATCTTTTGGTAGACGCGGATGAAGTTTTCTGCAAAACCACAAGATGTGCATGCAAATGGTGCTTTTTGCAGAACGCGCACGTGGATTTCTACCAAACGACGTGCTAAGCATGCCGATGCTGCTATTTTTAGCACCCGCGCACGCATTTGTGCGAAAACGCGTTTTAAGCATGCACATGCATCTTTTGGTAGACGCGGATGAAGTTTTCTGCAAAACCACAAGATGTGCATGCAAATGGTGCTTTTTGCAGAACGCGCACGTGGATTTCTACCAAACGACGTGCTAAGCATGCCGATGCTGCTCTTTTTAGCACCCGCGCACGGATTTGTGCGAAAACGCGTTTTAAGCATGCACATGCATCTTTTGGTAGCCGCGGATGAAGTTTTCTGCAAAACCACAAGATGTGCATGCAAATGGTGCTTTTGGCAGAACGCGCACGTGGATTTCTACCAAACGACGTGCTAAGCATGCCGATGCTGCTCTTTTTAGCACCCGCGCACGCATTTGTGCGAAAACGCGTTTTAAGCATGCACATGCATCTTTTGGTAGACGCGGATGAAGTTTTCTGCAAAACCACAAGATGTGCATGCAAATGGTGCTTTTTGCAGAACGCGCTCGTGGATTTCTACCAAACGACGTGCTAAGCATGCCGATGCTGCTCTTTTTAGCACCCGCGCACGCATTTGTGCGAAAACGCGTTTTAAGCATGCACATGCATCTTTTGGTAGACGCGGATGAAGTTTTCTGCAAAACCACAAGATGTGCATGCAAATGGTGCTTTTTGCAGAACGCGCACATGGATTTCTACCAAACGACGTGCTAAGCATGCCGATGCTGCTCTTTTTAGCACCCGCGCACGGATTTGTGCGAAAACGCGTTTTAAGCATGCACATGCATCTTTTGGTAGACGCGGATGAAGTTTTCTGCAAAACCACAAGATGTGCATGCAAATGGTGCTTTTTGCAGAACGCGCACGTGGATTTCTACCAAACGACGTGCTAAGCATGCCGATGCTGCTCTTTTTAGCACCCGCGCACGGATTTGTGCGAAAACGCGTTTTAAGCATGCACATGCATCTTTTGGTAGACGCGGATGAAGTTTTCTGCAAAACCACAAGATGTGCATGCAAATGGTGCTTTTGGCAGAACGCGCACGTGGATTTCTACCAAACGACGTGCTAAGCATGCCGATGCTGCTCTTTTTAGCACCCGCGCACGCATTTGTGCGAAAACGCGTTTTAAGCATGCACATGCATCTTTTGGTAGACGCGGATGAAGTTTTCTGCAAAACCACAAGATGTGCATGCAAATGGTGCTTTTTGCAGAACGCGCTCGTAGATTTCTACCAAACGACGTGCTAAGCATGCCGATGCTGCTCTTTTTAGCACCCGCGCACGCATTTGTGCGAAAACGCGTTTTAAGCATGCACATGCATCTTTTGGTAGACGCGGATGAAGTTTTCTGCAAAACCACAAGATGTGCATGCAAATGGTGCTTTTTGCAGAACGCGCACGTGGATTTCTACCAAACGACGTGCTAAGCATGCCGATGCTGCTCTTTTTAGCACCCGCACACGGATTTGTGCGAAAACGCGTTTTAAGCATGCACATGCATCTTTTGGTAGACGCGGATGAAGTTTTCTGCAAAACCACAACATGTGCATGCAAATGGTGCTTTTGGCAGAACGCGCACGTGGATTTCTACCAAACGACGTGCTAAGCATGCCGATGCTGCTCTTTTTAGCACCCGCGCACGTATTTGTGCGAAAACGCGTTTTAAGCATGCACATGCATCTTTTGGTAGACGCGGATGAAGTTTTCTGCAAAACCACAAGATGTGCATGCAAATGGTGCTTTTTGCAGAACGCGCTCGTGGATTTCTACCAAACGACGTGCTAAGCATGCCGATGCTGCTCTTTTTAGCACCCGCGCACGCATTTGGGCGAAAACGCGTTTTAAGCATGCACATGCATCTTTTGGTAGACGCGGATGAAGTTTTCTGCAAAACCACAATATGTGCATGCAAATGGTGCTTTTTGCAGAACGCGCACGTGGATTTCTACCAACCGACGTGCTGAGCTTGCCGATGCTGCTCTTTTTAGCACCCGCGCACGGATTTGTGCGAAAACGCGTTTTAAGCATGCACATGCATCTTTTGGTAGACGCGGATGAAGTTTTCTGCAAAACCACAAGATGTGCATGCAAATGGTGCTTTTGGCCGAACGCGCACGTGGATTTCTACCAAACGACGTGCAAAGCATGCCGATGCTGCTCTTTTTAGCAACCGCGCACGCATTTGTGCGAAAACGCGTTTTAAGCATGCACATGCATCTTTTGGTAGACGCGGATGAAGTTTTCTGCAAAACCACAAGATGTGCATGCAAATGGTGCTTTTTGCAGAACGCGCACGTGGATTTCTACCAAACGACGTGCTAAGCATGCCGATGCTGCTCTTTTTAGCACCCGCGCACGGATTTGTGCGAAAACGCGTTTTAAGCATGCACATGCATCTTTTGGTAGACGCGGATGAAGTTTTCTGCAAAACCACAAGATGTGCATGCAAATGGTGCTTTTGGCAGAACGCGCACGTGGATTTCTACCAAACGACGTGCTAAGCATGCCGATGCTGCTCTTTTTAGCACCCGCGCACGCATTTGTGCGAAAACGCGTTTTAAGCATGCACATGCATCTTTTGGTAGACGCGGATGAAGTTTGATGCAAAACCACTAGATGTGCATGCAAATGGTGCTTTTTGCAGAACGCGCACGTGGATTTCTACCAAACGACGTGCTAAGCTTGCCGATGCTGCTCTTTTTAGCACCCGCGCACGGATTTGTGCGAAAACGCGTTTTAAGCATGCACATGCATCTTTTGGTAGACGCGGATGAAGTTTTCTGCAAAACCACAAGATGTGCATGCAAATGGTGCTTTTGGCAGAACGCGCACGTGGATTTCTCCCAAACGACGTGCTAAGCATGCCGATGCTGCTCTTTTTAGCACCCGCGCACGCATTTGTGCGAAAACGCGTTTTAAGCATGCACATGCATCTTTTGGTAGACGCGGATGAAGTTTTCTGCAAAACCACAAGATGTGCATGCAAATGGTGCTTTTTGCAGAACGCGCACATGGACTTCTACCAAACGACGTGCTAAGCATGCCGATGCTGCTCATTTTAGCACCCGCGCACGGATTTGTGCGAAAACGCATTTTAAGCATGCACATGCATCTTTTGGTAGACGCGGATTAAGTTTTCTGCAAAACCACAAGATGTGCATGCAAATGGTGCTTTTGGCAGAACACGCACGTAGATTTCTACCAAACGAGGTGCTAAGCATGCCGATGCTGCTCTTTTTAGCACCCGCGCACGCATTTGTGCGAAAACGCGTTTTAAGCATGCACATGCATCTTTTGGTAGACGCGGATGAAGTTTTCTGCAAAACCACAAGATGTGCATGCACATGGTGCTTTTTGCAGAACGCGCACGTGGATTTCTACCAAACGACGTGCTAAGCATGCCGATGCTGCTATTTTTAGCACCCGCGCACGCATTTGTGCGAAAACGCGTTTGAAGCATGCACATGCATCTTTTGGTAGACGCGGATGAAGTTTTCTGCAAAACCACAAGATGTGCATGCAAATGGTGCTTTTTGCAGAACGCGCACGTGGATTTCTACCAAACGACGTGCTAAGCATGCCGATGCTGCTCTTTTTAGCACCCGCGCACGCATTTGTGCGAAAACGCGTTTTAAGCATGCACATGCATCTTTTGGTAGACGCGGATGAAGTTTTCTGCAAAACCACAAGATGTGCATGCAAATGGTGCTTTTTGCAGAACGCGCACATGGATTTCTACCAAACATCGTGCTAAGCATGCCGATGCTGCTCTTTTTAGCACCCGCGCACGCATTTGTGCGAAAACGCGTTTTAAGCATGCACATGCATCTTTTGGTAGACGCGGATGAAGTTTTCTGCAAAACCACAAGATGTGCATGCAAATGGTGCTTTTTGCAGAACGCGCTCGTGGATTTCTACCAAACGACGTGCTAAGCATGCCGATGCTGCTCTTTTTAGCACCCGCGCACGCATTTGTGCGAAAACGCGTTTTAAGCATGCACATGCATCTTTTGGTAGACGCGGATGAAGTTTTCTGCAAAACCACAAGATGTGCATGCAAATGGTGCTTTTTGCAGAACGCGCACATGGATTTCTACCAAACGACGTGCTAAGCATGCCGATGCTGCTCTTTTTAGCACCCGCGCACGGATTTGTGCGAAAACGCGTTTTAAGCATGCACATGCATCTTTTGGTAGACGCGGATGAAGTTTTCTGCAAAACCACAAGATATGCATGCAAATGGTGCTTTTGGCAGAACGCGCACGTAGATTTCTACCAAACGACGTGCTAAGCATGCCGATGCTGCTCTTTTTAGCACCCGCGCACGCATTTGTGCGAAAACGCGTTTTAAGCATGCACATGCATCTTTTGGTAGACGCGCATGAAGTTTTCTGCAAAACCACAAGATGTGCATGCAAATGGTGCTTTTTGCAGAACGCGCACGTGGATTTCTACCAAACGACGTGCTAAGCATGCCGATGCTGCTATTTTTAGCACCCGCGCACGCATTTGTGCGAAAACGCGTTTTAAGCATGCACATGCATCTTTTGGTAGACGCGGATGAAGTTTTCTGCAAAACCACAAGATGTGCATGCAAATGGTGCTTTTTGCAGAACGCGCACGTGGATTTCTACCAAACGACGTGCTAAGCATGCCGATGCTGCTCTTTTTAGCACCCGCGCACGGATTTGTGCGAAAACGCGTTTTAAGCATGCACATGCATCTTTTGGTAGACGCGGATGAAGTTTTCTGCAAAACCACAAGATGTGCATGCAAATGGTGCTTTTTGCAGAACGCGCACGTGGATTTCTACCAAACGACGTGCTAAGCATGCCGATGCTGCTCTTTTTAGCACCCGCGCACGGATTTGTGCGAAAACGCGTTTTAAGCATGCACATGCATCTTTTGGTAGACGCGGATGAAGTTTTCTGCAAAACCACAAGATGTGCATGCAAATGGTGCTTTTGGCAGAACGCGCACGTGGATTTCTACCAAACGACGTGCTAAGCATGCCGATGCTGCTCTTTTTAGCACCCGCGCACGCATTTGTGCGAAAACGCGTTTTAAGCATGCACATGCATCTTTTGGTAGACGCGGATGAAGTTTTCTGCAAAACCACAAGATGTGCATGCAAATGGTGCTTTTTGCAGAACGCGCACGTGGATTTCTACCAAACATCGTGCTAAGCATGCCGATGCTGCTCATTTTAGCACCCGCGCACGCATTTGTGCGAAAACGCGTTTTAAGCATGCACATGCATCTTTTGGTAGACGCGGATGAAGTTTTCTGCAAAACCATAAGATGTGCATGCAAATGGTGCTTTTTGCAGAACGCGCACGTGGATTTCTACCAAACGACGTGCTAAGCATGCCGATGCTGCTCTTTTTAGCACCCGCGCACGGATTTGTGCGAAAACGCGTTTTAAGCATGCACATGCATCTTTTGGTAGACGCGGATGAAGTTTTCTGCAAAACCACAAGATGTGCATGCAAATGGTGCTTTTGGCAGAACGCGCACGTGGATTTCTACCAAACGACGTGCTAAGCATGCCGATGCTGCTCTTTTTAGCACCCGCGCACGCATTTGTGCGAAAACGCGTTTTAAGCATGCACATGCATCTTTTGGTAGACGCGGATGAAGTTTTCTGCAAAACCACAAGATGTGCATGCAAATGGTGCTTTTTGCAGAACGCGCTCGTGGATTTCTACCAAACGACGTGCTAAGCATGCCGATGCTGCTCTTTTTAGCACCCGCGCACGCATTTGTGCGAAAACGCGTTTTAAGCATGCACATGCATCTTTTGGTAGACGCGGATGAAGTTTTCTGCAAAACCACAAGATGGGCATGCAAATGGTGCTTTTTGCAGAACGCGCACGTGGATTTCTACCAAACGACGTGCTAAGCATGCCGATGCTGCTATTTTTAGCACCCGCGCACGCATTTGTGCGAAAACGCGTTTTAAGCATGCACATGCATCTTTTGGTAGACGCGGATGAAGTTTTCTGCAAAACCACAAGATGTGCATGCAAATGGTGCTTTTTGCAGAACGCGCACGTGGATTTCTACCAAACGACGTGCTAAGCATGCCGATGCTGCTCTTTTTAGCACCCGCGCACGCATTTGTGCGAAAACGCGTTTTAAGCATGCACATGCATCTTTTGGTAGACGCGGATGAAGTTTTCTGCAAAACCACAAGATGTGTATGCAAATGGTGCTTTTTGCAGAACGCGCACGTGGATTTCTACCAAACATCGTGCTAAGCATGCCGATGCTGCTCTTTTTAGCACCCGCGCACGCATTTGTGCGAAAACGCGTTTTAAGCATGCACATGCATCTTTTGGTAGACGCGGATGAAGTTTTCTGCAAAACCACAAGATGTGCATGCAAATGGTGCTTTTTGCAGAACGCGCACGTGGATTTCTACCAAACGACGTGCTAAGCATGCCGATGCTGCTCTTTTTAGCACCCGCGCACGGATTTGTGCGAAAACGCGTTTTAAGCATGCACATGCATCTTTTGGTAGACGCGGATGAAGTTTTCTGCAAAACCACAAGATGTGCATGCAAATGGTGCTTTTTGCAGAACGCGCACGTGGATTTCTACCAAACGACGTGCTAAGCATGCCGATGCTGCTCTTTTTAGCACCCGCGCACGTATTTGTGCGAAAACGCGTTTTAAGCATGCACATGCATCTTTTGGTAGACGCGGATGAAGTTTTCTGCAAAACCACAAGATGTGCATGCAAATGGTGCTTTTTGCAGAACGCGCTCGTGGATTTCTACCAAACGACGTGCTAAGCATGCCGATGCTGCTCTTTTTAGCACCCGCGCACGCATTTGGGCGAAAACGCGTTTTAAGCATGCACATGCATCTTTTGGTAGACGCGGATGAAGTTTTCTGCAAAACCACAATATGTGCATGCAAATGGTGCTTTTTGCAGAACGCGCACGTGGATTTCTACCAACCGACGTGCTAAGCTTGCCGATGCTGCTCTTTTTAGCACCCGCGCACGGATTTGTGCGAAAACGCGTTTTAAGCATGCACATGCATCTTTTGGTAGACGCGGATGAAGTTTTCTGCAAAACCACAAGATGTGCATGCAAATGGTGCTTTTGGCCGAACGCGCACGTGGATTTCTACCAAACGACGTGCAAAGCATGCCGATGCTGCTCTTTTTAGCAACCGCGCACGCATTTGTGCGAAAACGCGTTTTAAGCATGCACATGCATCTTTTGGTAGACGCGGATGAAGTTTTCTGCAAAACCACAAGATGTGCATGCAAATGGTGCTTTTTGCAGAACGCGCACGTGGATTTCTACCAAACGACGTGCTAAGCATGCCGATGCTGCTCTTTTTAGCACCCGCGCACGGATTTGTGCGAAAACGCGTTTTAAGCATGCACATGCATCTTTTGGTAGACGCGGATGAAGTTTTCTGCAAAACCACAAGATGTGCATGCAAATGGTGCTTTTGGCAGAACGCGCACCTGGATTTCTACCAAACGACGTGCTAAGCATGCCGATGCTGCTCTTTTTAGCACCCGCGCACGCATTTGTGCGAAAACGCGTTTTAAGCATGCACATGCATCTTTTGGTAGACGCGGATGAAGTTTGATGCAAAACCACTAGATGTGCATGCAAATGGTGCTTTTTGCAGAACGCGCACGTGGATTTCTACCAAACGACGTGCTAAGCTTGCCGATGCTGCTCTTTTTAGCACCCGCGCACGGATTTGTGCGAAAACGCGTTTTAAGCATGCACATGCATCTTTTGGTAGACGCGGATGAAGTTTTCTGCAAAACCACAAGATGTGCATGCAAATGGTGCTTTTGGCAGAACGCGCACGTGGATTTCTCCCAAACGACGTGCTAAGCATGCCGATGCTGCTCTTTTTAGCACCCGCGCACGCATTTGTGCGAAAACGCGTTTTAAGCATGCACATGCATCTTTTGGTAGACGCGGATGAAGTTTTCTGCAAAACCACAAGATGTGCATGCAAATGGTGCTTTTTGCAGAACGCGCACATGGATTTCTACCAAACGACGTGCTAAGCATGCCGATGCTGCTCATTTTAGCACCCGCGCACGGATTTGTGCGAAAACGCATTTTAAGCATGCACATGCATCTTTTGGTAGACGCGGATTAAGTTTTCTGCAAAACCACAAGATGTGCATGCAAATGGTGCTTTTGGCAGAACACGCACGTAGATTTCTACCAAACGAGGTGCTAAGCATGCCGATGCTGCTCTTTTTAGCACCCGCGCACGCATTTGTGCGAAAACGCGTTTTAAGCATGCACATGCATCTTTTGGTAGACGCGGATGAAGTTTTCTGCAAAACCACAAGATGTGCATGCACATGGTGCTTTTTGCAGAACGCGCACGTGGATTTCTACCAAACGACGTGCTAAGCATGCCGATGCTGCTATTTTTAGCACCCGCGCACGCATTTGTGCGAAAACGCGTTTTAAGCATGCACATGCATCTTTTGGTAGACGCGGATGAAGTTTTCTGCAAAACCACAAGATGTGCATGCAAATGGTGCTTTTTGCAGAACGCGCACGTGGATTTCTACCAAACGACGTGCTAAGCATGCCGATGCTGCTCTTTTTAGCACCCGCGCACGCATTTGTGCGAAAACGCGTTTTAAGCATGCACATGCATCTTTTGGTAGACGCGGATGAAGTTTTCTGCAAAACCACAAGATGTGCATGCAAATGGTGCTTTTTGCTGAACGCGCACATGGATTTCTACCAAACATCGTGCTAAGCATGCCGATGCTGCTCTTTTTAGCACCCGCGCACGCATTTGTGCGAAAACGCGTTTTAAGCATGCACATGCATCTTTTGGTAGACGCGGATGAAGTTTTCTGCAAAACCACAAGATGTGCATGCAAATGGTGCTTTTTGCAGAACGCGCTCGTGGATTTCTACCAAACGACGTGCTAAGCATGCCGATGCTGCTCTTTTTAGCACCCGCGCACGCATTTGTGCGAAAACGCGTTTTAAGCATGCACATGCTTCTTTTGGTAGACGCGGATGAAGTTTTCTGCAAAACCACAAGATGTGCATGCAAATGGTGCTTTTTGCAGAACGCGCACATGGATTTCTACCAAACGACGTGCTAAGCATGCCGATGCTGCTCTTTTTAGCACCCGCGCACGGATTTGTGCGAAAACGCGTTTTAAGCATGCACATGCATCTTTTGGTAGACGCGGATGAAGTTTTCTGCAAAACCACAAGATATGCATGCAAATGGTGCTTTTGGCAGAACGCGCACGTAGATTTCTACCAAACGACGTGCTAAGCATGCCGATGCTGCTCTTTTTAGCACCCGCGCACGCATTTGTGCGAAAACGCGTTTTAAGCATGCACATGCATCTTTTGGTAGACGCGGATGAAGTTTTCTGCAAAACCACAAGATGTGCATGCAAATGGTGCTTTTTGCAGAACGCGCACGTGGATTTCTACCAAACGACGTGCTAAGCATGCCGATGCTGCTATTTTTAGCACCCGCGCACGCATTTGTGCGAAAACGCGTTTTAAGCATGCACATGCATCTTTTGGTAGACGCGGATGAAGTTTTCTGCAAAACCACAAGATGTGCATGCAAATGGTGCTTTTTGCAGAACGCGCACGTGGATTTCTACCAAACGACGTGCTAAGCATGCCGATGCTGCTCTTTTTAGCACCCGCGCACGCATTTGTGCGAAAACGCGTTTTAAGCATGCACATGCATCTTTTGGTAGACGCGGATGAAGTTTTCTGCAAAACCACAAGATGTGCATGCAAATGGTGCTTTTTGCAGAACGCGCACATGGATTTCTACCAAACATCGTGCTAAGCATGCCGATGCTGCTCATTTTAGCACCCGCGCACGCATTTGTGCGAAAACGCGTTTTAAGCATGCACATGCATCTTTTGGTAGACGCGGATGAAGTTTTCTGCAAAACCACAAGATGTGCATGCAAATGGTGCTTTTTGCAAAACGCGCACGTGGATTTCTACCAAACGACGTGCTAAGCATGCCGATGCTGCTCTTTTTAGCACCCGCGCACGGATTTGTGCGAAAACGCGTTTTAAGCATGCACATGCATCTTTTGGTAGACGCGGATGAAGTTTTCTGCAAAACCACAAGATGTGCATGCAAATGGTGCTTTTGGCAGAATGCGCACGTGGATTTCTACCAAACGACGTGCTAAGCATGCCGATGCTGCTCTTTTTAGCACCCGCGCACGCATTTGTGCGAAAACGCGTTTTAAGCATGCACATGCATCTTTTGGTAGACGCGGATGAAGTTTTCTGCAAAACCACAAGATGTGCATGCAAATGGTGCTTTTTGCAGAACGCGCTCGTGGATTTCTACCAAACGACGTGCTAAGCATGCCGATGCTGCTCTTTTTAGCACCCGCGCACGCATTTGTGCGAAAACGCGTTTTAAGCATGCACATGCATCTTTTGGTAGACGCGGATGAAGTTTTCTGCAAAACCACAAGATATGCATGCAAAGATGTGCATGCAAATGGTGCTTTTGGCAGAACGCGCACGTGGATTTCTACCAAACGACGTGCTAAGCATGCCGATGCTGCTCTTTGGTAGACGCGGATGAAGTTTTCTGCAAAACCACAAGATGTGCATGCAAATGGTGCTTTTTGCAGAACGCGCACGTGGATTTCTACCAAACGACGTGCTAAGCATGCCGATGCTGCTCTTTTTAGCACCCGCGCACGGATTTGTGCGAAAACGCGTTTTAAGCATGCACATGCATCTTTTGGTAGACGCGGATGAAGTTTTCTGCAAAACCACAACATGTGCATGCAAATGGTGCTTTTGGCAGAACGCGCACGTGGATTTCTACCAAACGACGTGCTAAGCATGCCGATGCTGCTCTTTTTAGCACCCGCGCATGCATTTGTGCGAAAACGCGTTTTAAGCATGCACATGCATCTTTTGGTAGACGCGGATGAAGTTTTCTGCAAAACCACAAGATGTGCATGCAAATGGTGCTTTTTGCAGAACGCGCTCGTGGATTTCTACCAAACGACGTGCTAAGCATGCCGATGCTGCTCTTTTTAGCACCCGCGCACGCATTTGGGCGAAAACGCGTTTTAAGCATGCACATGCATCTTTTGGTAGACGCGGATGAAGTTTTCTGCAAAACCACAATATGTGCATGCAAATGGTGCTTTTTGCAGAACGCGCACGTGGATTTCTACCAAACGACGGGCTAAGCTTGCCGATGCTGCTCTTTTTAGCACCCGCGCACGGATTTGTGCGAAAACGCGTTTTAAGCATGCACATGCATCTTTTGGTAGACGCGGATGAAGTTTTCTGCAAAACCACAAGATGTGCATGCAAATGGTGCTTTTGGCAGAACGCGCACGTGGATTTCTACCAAACGACGTGCTAAGCATGCCGATGCTGCTCTTTTTAGCACCCGCGCACGCATTTGTGCGAAAACGCGTTTTAAGCATGCACATGCATCTTTTGGTAGACGCGGATGAAGTTTTCTGCAAAACCACAACATGTGCATGCAAATGGTGCTTTTGGCAGAACGCGCACGTGGATTTCTACCAAACGACGTGCTAAGCATGCCGATGCTGCTCTTTTTAGCACCCGCGCACGCATTTGTGCGAAAACGCGTTTTAAGCATGCACATGCATCTTTTGGTAGACGCGGATGAAGTTTTCTGCAAAACCACAAGATGTGCATGCAAATGGTGCTTTTTGCAGAACGCGCTCGTGGATTTCTACCAAACGACGTGCTAAGCATGCCGATGCTGCTCTTTTTAGCACCCGCGCACGCATTTGGGCGAAAACGCGTTTTAAGCATGCACATGCATCTTTTGGTAGACGCGGATGAAGTTTTCTGCAAAACCACAATATGTGCATGCAAATGGTGCTTTTTGCAGAACGCGCACGTGGATTTCTACCAAACGACGTGCTAAGCTTGCCGATGCTGCTCTTTTTAGCACCCGCGCACGGATTTGTGCGAAAACGCGTTTTAAGCATGCACATGCATCTTTTGGTAGACGCGGATGAAGTTTTCTGCAAAACCACAAGATGTGCATGCAAATGGTGCTTTTGGCAGAACGCGCACGTGGATTTCTACCAAACGACGTGCTAAGCATGCCGATGCTGCTCTTTTTAGCACCCGCGCACGCATTTGTGCGAAAACGCGTTTTAAGCATGCACATGCATCTTTTGGTAGACGCGGATGAAGTTTTCTGCAAAATCACAAGATGTGCATGCAAATGGTGCTTTTTGCAGAACGCGCACGTGGATTTCTACCAAACGACGTGCTAAGCATGCCGATGCTGCTCTTTTTAGCACCCGCGCACGGATTTGTGCGAAAACGCGTTTTAAGCATGCACATGCATCTTTTGGTAGACGCGGATGAAGTTTTCTGCAAAACCACAAGATGTGCATGCAAATGGTGCTTTTGGCAGAACGCGCACGTGGATTTCTACCAAACGACGTGCTAAGCATGCCGATGCTGCTCTTTTTAGCACCCGCGCACGCATTTGTGCGAAAACGCGTTTTAAGCATGCGCATGCATCTTTTGGTAGACGCGGATGAAGTTTTCTGCAAAACCACAAGATGTGCATGCAAATGGTGCTTTTTGCAGAACGCGCACGTGGATTTCTACCAAACGACGTGCTAAGCATGCCGATGCTGCTATTTTTAGCACCCGCGCACGCATTTGTGCGAAAACGCGTTTTAAGCATGCACATGCATCTTTTGGTAGACGCGGATGAAGTTTTCTGCAAAACCACAAGATGTGCATGCAAATGGTGCTTTTTGCAGAACGCGCACGTGGATTTCTACCAAATGACTTGCTAAGCATGCCGATGCTGCTCTTTTTAGCACCCGCGCACGCATTTGTGCGAAAACGCGTTTTAAGCATGCACATGCATCTTTTGGTAGACGCGGATGAAGTTTTCTGCAAAACCACAAGATGTGCATGCAAATGGTGCTTTTTGCAGAACGCGCACGTGGATTTCTACCAAAGAACGTGCTAATCATGCCGATGCTGCTCTTTTTAGCACCCGCGCACGCATTTGTGCGAAAACGCGTTTTAAGCATGCACATGCATCTTTTGGTAGACGCGGATAAAGTTTTCTGCAAAACCACAAGATGTGCATGCAAATGGTGCTTTTTGCAGAACGCGCACGTGGATTTCTACCAAACGATGTGCTAAGCTTGCCGATGCTGCTCTTTTTAGCACCCGCGCACGGATTTGTGCGAAAACGCGTTTTAAGCATGCACATGCATCTTTTGGTAGACGCGGATGAAGTTTTCTGCAAAACCACAAGATGTGCATGCAAATGGTGCTTTTGGCAGAACGCGCACGTGGATTTCTACCAAACGACGTGCTAAGCATGCCGATGCTGCTCTTTTTAGCACCCGCGCAAGCATTTGTGCGAAAACGCGTTTTAAGCATGCACATGCATCTTTTGGTAGACGCGGATGAAGTTTTCTGCAAAACCACAAGATGTGCATGCAAATGGTGCTTTTTGCAGAACGCGCACGTGGATTTCTACCAAACGACGTGCTAAGCATGCCGATGCTGCTCTTTTTAGCACCCGCGCACGCATTTGTGCGAAAACGCGTTTTAAGCATGCACATGCATCTTTTGGTAGACGCGGATGAAGTTTTCTGCAAAACCACAAGATGTGCATGCAAATGGTGCTTTTTGCAGAACGCGCACGTGGATTTCTACCAAACGATGTGCTAAGCTTGCCGATGCTGCTCTTTTTAGCACCCGCGCACGGATTTGTGCGAAAACGCGTTTTAAGCATGCACATGCATCTTTTGGTAGACGCGGATGAAGTTTTCTGCAAAACCACAAGTTGTGCATGCAAATGGTGCTTTTGGCAGAACGCGCACGTGGATTTCTACCAAACGACGTGCTAAGCATGCCGATGCTGCTCTTTTTAGCACCCGCGCACGCATTTGTGCGAAAACGCGTTTTAAGCATGCACATGCATCTTTTGGTAGACGCGGATGAAGTTTTCTGCAAAACCACAAGATGTGCATGCAAATGGTGCTTTTTGCAGAACGCGCACGTGGATTTCTACCAAACGACGTGCTAAGCATGCCGATGCTGCTCTTTTTAGCACCCGCGCACGGATTTGTGCGAAAACGCGTTTTAAGCATGCACATGCATCTTTTGGTAGACGCGGATGAAGTTTTCTGCAAAACCACAAGATGTGCATGCAAATGGTGCTTTTGGCAGAACGCGCACGTAGATTTCTACCAAACGGCGTGCTAAGCATGCCGATGCTGCTCTTTTTAGCACCCGCGCACGCATTTGTGCGAAAACGCGTTTTAAGCATGCACATGCATCTTTTGGTAGACGCGGATGAAGTTTTCTGCAAAACCACAAGATGTGCATGCAAATGGTGCTTTTTGCAGAACGCGCACGTGGATTTCTACCAAACGACGTGCTAAGCATGCCGATGCTGCTATTTTTAGCACCCGCGCACGCATTTGTGCGAAAACGCGTTTTAAGCATGCACATGCATCTTTTGGTAGACGCGGATGAAGTTTTCTGCAAAACCACAAGATGTGCATGCAAATGGTGCTTTTTGCAGAACGCGCACGTGGATTTCTACCAAACGACGTGCTAAGCATGCCGATGCTGCTCTTTTTAGCACCCGCGCACGCATTTGTGCGAAAACGCGTTTTAAGCATGCACATGCATCTTTTGGTAGACGCGGATGAAGTTTTCTGCAAAACCACAAGATGTGCATGCAAATGGTGCTTTTTGCAGAACGCGCACGTGGATTTCTGCCAAACGACTTGCTAAGCATGCCGATGCTGCTCTTTTTAGCACCCGCGCACGGATTTGTGCGAAAACGCGTTTTAAGCATGCACATGCATCTTTTGGTAGACGCGGATGAAGTTTTCTGCAAAACCACAACATGTGCATACAAATGGTGCTTTTGGCAGAACGCGCACGTGGATTTCTACCAAACGACGTGCTAAGCATGCCGATGCTGCTCTTTTTAGCACCCGCGCACGCATTTGTGCGAAAACGCGTTTTAAGCATGCACATGCATCTTTTGGTAGACGCGGATGAAGTTTTCTGCAAAACCACAAGATGTGCATGCAAATGGTGCTTTTTGCAGAACGCGCTCGTGGATTTCTACCAAACGACGTGCTAAGCATGCCGATGCTGCTCTTTTTAGCACCCGCGCACGCATTTGGGCGAAAACGCGTTTTAAGCATGCACATGCATCTTTTGGTAGACGCGGATGAAGTTTTCTGCAAAACCACAATATGTGCATGCAAATGGTGCTTTTTGCAGAACGCGCACGTGGATTTCTACCAAACGACGTGCTAAGCTTGCCGATGCTGCTCTTTTTAGCACCCGCGCACGGATTTGTGCGAAAACGCGTTTTAAGCATGCACATGCATCTTTTGGTAGACGCGGATGAAGTTTTCTGCAAAACCACAAGATGTGCATGCAAATGGTGCTTTTGGCAGAACGCGCACGTGGATTTCTACCAAACGACGTGCTAAGCATGCCGATGCTGCTCTTTTTAGCACCCGCGCACGCATTTGTGCGAAAACGCGTTTTAAGCATGCACATGCATCTTTTGGTAGACGCGGATGAAGTTTTCTGCAAAACCACAAGATGTGCATGCAAATGGTGCTTTTGGCAGAACGCGCACGTGGATTTCTACCAAACGACGTGCTAAGCATGCCGATGCTGCTCTTTTTAGCACCCGCGCACGCATTTGTGCGAAAACGCGTTTTAAGCATGCGCATGCATCTTTTGGTAGACGCGGATGAAGTTTTCTGCAAAACCACAAGATGTGCATGCAAATGGTGCTTTTGGCAGAACGCGCACGTGGATTTCTACCAAACGACGTGCTAAGCATGCCGATGCTGCTCTTTTTAGCACCCGCGCACGCATTTGTGCGAAAACGCGTTTTAAGCATGCGCATGCATCTTTTGGTAGACGCGGATGAAGTTTTCTGCAAAACCACAAGATGTGCATGCAAATGGTGCTTTTTGCAGAACGCGCACGTGGATTTCTACCAAACGACGTGCTAAGCATGCCGATGCTGCTATTTTTAGCACCCGCGCACGCATTTGTGCGAAAACGCGTTTTAAGCATGCACATGCATCTTTTGGTAGACGCGGATGAAGTTTTCTGCAAAACCACAAGATGTGCATGCAAATGGTGCTTTTTGCAGAACGCGCACGTGGATTTCTACCAAATGACTTGCTAAGCATGCCGATGCTGCTCTTTTTAGCACCCGCGCACGCATTTGTGCGAAAACGCGTTTTAAGCATGCACATGCATCTTTTGGTAGACGCGGATGAAGTTTTCTGCAAAACCACAAGATGTGCATGCAAATGGTGCTTTTTGCAGAACGCGCACGTGGATTTCTACCAAACGACGTGCTAAGCATGCCGATGCTGCTCTTTTTAGCACCCGCGCACGCATTTGTGCGAAAACGCGTTTTAAGCATGCACATGCATCTTTTGGTAGACGCGGATGAAGTTTTCTGCAAAACCACAAGATGTGCATGCAAATGGTGCTTTTTGCAGAACGCGCACGTGGATTTCTACCAAACGATGTGCTAAGCTTGCCGATGCTGCTCTTTTTAGCACCCGCGCACGGATTTGTGCGAAAACGCGTTTTAAGCATGCACATGCATCTTTTGGTAGACGCGGATGAAGTTTTCTGCAAAACCACAAGTTGTGCATGCAAATGGTGCTTTTGGCAGAACGCGCACGTGGATTTCTACCAAACGACGTGCTAAGCATGCCGATGCTGCTCTTTTTAGCACCCGCGCACGCATTTGTGCGAAAACGCGTTTTAAGCATGCACATGCATCTTTTGGTAGACGCGGATGAAGTTTTCTGCAAAACCACAAGATGTGCATGCAAATGGTGCTTTTTGCAGAACGCGCACGTGGATTTCTACCAAACGACGTGCTAAGCATGCCGATGCTGCTCTTTTTAGCACCCGCGCACGGATTTGTGCGAAAACGCGTTTTAAGCATGCACATGCATCTTTTGGTAGACGCGGATGAAGTTTTCTGCAAAACCACAAGATGTGCATGCAAATGGTGCTTTTGGCAGAACGCGCACGTAGATTTCTACCAAACGACGTGCTAAGCATGCCGATGCTGCTCTTTTTAGCACCCGCGCACGCATTTGTGCGAAAACGCGTTTTAAGCATGCACATGCATCTTTTGGTAGACGCGGATGAAGTTTTCTGCAAAACCACAAGATGTGCATGCAAATGGTGCTTTTTGCAGAACGCGCACGTGGATTTCTACCAAACGACGTGCTAAGCATGCCGATGCTGCTATTTTTAGCACCCGCGCACGCATTTGTGCGAAAACGCGTTTTAAGCATGCACATGCATCTTTTGGTAGACGCGGATGAAGTTTTCTGCAAAACCACAAGATGTGCATGCAAATGGTGCTTTTCGCAGAACGCGCACGTGGATTTCTATCAAACGATGTGCTAAGCTTGCCGATGCTGCTCTTTTTAGCACCCGCGCACGGATTTGTGCGAAAACGCGTTTTAAGCATGCACATGCATCTTTTGGTAGACGCGGATGAAGTTTTCTGCAAAACCACAAGATGTGCATGCAAATGGTGCTTTTGGCAGAACGCGCACGTGGATTTCTACCAAACGACGTGCTAAGCATGCCGATGCTGCTCTTTTTAGCACCCGCGCACGCATTTGTGCGAAAACGCGTTTTAAGCATGCACATGCATCTTTTGGTAGACGCGGATGAAGTTTTCTGCAAAACCACAAGATGTGCATGCAAATGGTGCTTTTTGCAGAACGCGCACGTGGATTTCTACCAAACGACGTGCTAAGCATGCCGATGCTGCTCTTTTTAGCACCCGCGCACGGATTTGTGCGAAAACGCGTTTTAAGCATGCACATGCATCTTTTGGTAGACGCGGATGAAGTTTTCTGCAAAACCACAAGATGTGCATGCAAATGGTGCTTTGGGCAGAACGCGCACGAAGATTTCTACCAAACGACGTGCTAAGCATGCCGATGCTGCTCTTTTTAGCACCCGCGCCCACATTTGTGCGAAAACGCGTTTTAAGCATGCACATGCATCTTTTGGTAGACGCGGATGAAGTTTTCTGCAAAACCACAAGATGTGCATGCAAATGGTGCTTTTTGCAGAACGCGCACGTGGATTTCTACCAAACGACGTGCTAAGCATGCCGATGCTGCTATTTTTAGCACCCGCGCACGCATTTGTGCGAAAACGCGTTTTAAGCATGCACATGCATCTTTTGGTAGACGCGGATGAAGTTTTCTGCAAAACCACAAGATGTGCATGCAAATGGTGCTTTTTGCAGAACGCGCACGTGGATTTCTACCAAACGACGTGCTAAGCATGCCGATGCTGCTCTTTTTAGCACCCGCGCACGCATTTGTGCGAAAACGCGTTTTAAGCATGCACATGCATCTTTTGGTAGACGCGGATGAAGTTTTCTGCAAAACCACAAGATGTGCATGCAAATGGTGCTTTTTGCAGAACGCGCACGTGGATTTCTACCAAACATCGTGCTAAGCATGCCGATGCTGCTCTTTTTAGCACCCGCGCACGCATTTGTGCGAAAACGCGTTTTAAGCATGCACATGCATCTTTTGGTAGACGCGGATGAAGTTTTCTGCAAAACCACAAGATGTGCATGCAAATGGTGCTTTTTGCAGAACGCGCACGTGGATTTCTACCAAACGACGTGCTAAGCATGCCGATGCTGCTCTTTTTAGCACCCGCGCACGGATTTGTGCGAAAACGCGTTTTAAGCATGCACATGCATCTTTTGGTAGACGCGGATGAAGTTTTCTGCAAAACCACAAGATGTGCATGCAAATGGTGCTTTTGGCTGAACGCGCACGTGGATTTCTACCAAACGACGTGCTAAGCATGCCGATGCTGCTTTTTTTAGCACCCGCGCACGCATTTGTGCGAAAACGCGTTTTAAGCATGCACATGCATCTTTTGGTAGACGCGGATGAAGTTTTCTGCAAAGCCACAAGATGTGCATGCAAATGGTGCTTTTTGCAGAACGCGCTCGTGGATTTCTACCAAACGACGTGCTAAGCATGGCGATGCTGCTCTTTTTAGCACCCGCGCACGCATTTGTGCGAAAACGCGTTTTAAGCATGCACATGCATCTTTTGGTAGACGCGGATGAAGTTTTCTGCAAAACCACAAGATGTGCATGCAAATGGTGCTTTTTGCAGAACGCGCACGTGGATTTCTACCAAACGACGTGCTAAGCATGCCGATGCTGCTCTTTTTAGCACCCGCGCACGGATTTGTGCGAAAACGCGTTTTAAGCATGCACATGCATCTTTTGGTAGACGCGGATGAAGTTTTCTGCAAAACCACAACATGTGCATGCAAATGGTGCTTTTGGCAGAACGCGCACGTGGATTTCTACAAACGACGTGCTAAGCATGCCGATGCTGCTCTTTTAGCACCCGCGCACGCATTTGTGCGAAAACGCGTTTTAAGCATGCACATGCATCTTTTGGTAGACGCGGATGAAGTTTTCTGCAAAACCACAAGATGTGCCTGCAAATGGTGCTTTTTGCAGAACGCGCTCGTGGATTTCTACCAAACGACGTGCTAAGCATGCCGATGCTGCTCTTTTTAGCACCCGCGCACGCATTTGTGCGAAAACGCGTTTTAAGCATGCACATGCATCTTTTGGTAGACGCGGATGAAGTTTTCTGCAAAACCACAAGATGTGCATGCAAATGGTGCTTTTGGCAGAACGCGCACGTAGATTTCTACCAAACGACGTGCTAAGCATGCCGATGCTGCTCTTTTTAGCACCCGCGCACGCATTTGTGCGAAAACGCGTTTAAAGCATGCACATGCATCTTTTGGTAGACGCGGATGAAGTTTTCTGCAAAACCACAAGATGTGCATGCAAATGGTGCTTTTTGCAGAACGCGCACGTGGATTTCTACCAAACGACGTGCTAAGCATGCCGATGCTGCTATTTTTAGCACCCGCGCACGCATTTGTGCGAAAACGCGTTTTAAGCATGCACATGCATCTTTTGGTAGACGCGGATAAAGTTTTCTGCAAAACCACAAGATGTGCATGCAAATGGTGCTTTTTGCAGAACGCGCACGTGGATTTCTACCAAACGACGTGCTAAGCATGCCGATGCTGCTCTTTTTAGCACCCGCGCACGCATTTGTGCGAAAACGCGTTTTAAGCATGCACATGCATCTTTTGGTAGACGCGGATGAAGTTTTCTGCAAAACCACAAGATGTGCATGCAAATGGTGCTTTTTGCAGAACGCGCACGTGGATTTCTACCAAACATCGTGCTAAGCATGCCGATGCTGCTCTTTTTAGCACCCGCGCACGCATTTGTGCGAAAACGCGTTTTAAGCATGCACATGCATCTTTTGGTAGACGCGGATGAAGTTTTCTGCAAAACCACAAGATGTGCATGCAAATGGTGCTTTTTGCAGAACGCGCACGTGGATTTCTACCAAACGACGTGCTAAGCATGCCGATGCTGCTCTTTTTAGCACCCGCGCACGGATTTGTGCGAAAACGCGTTTTAAGCATGCACATGCATCTTTTGGTAGACGCGGATGAAGTTTTCTGCAAAACCACAAGATGTGCATGCAAATGGTGCTTTTGGCGGAACGCGCACGTGGATTTCTACCAAACGACGTGCTAAGCATGCCGATGCTGCTCTTTTTAGCACCCGCGCACGCATTTGTGCGAAAACGCGTTTTAAGCATGCACATGCATCTTTTGGTAGACGCGGATGAAGTTTTTTGCAAAACCACAAGATGTGCATGCAAATGGTGCTTTTTGCAGAACGCGCTCGTGGATTTCTACCAAACGACGTGCTAAGCATGCCGATGCTGCTCTTTTTAGCACCCGCGCACGCATTTGTGCGAAAACGCGTTTTAAGCATGCACATGCATCTTTTGGTAGACGCGGATGAAGTTTTCTGCAAAACCACAAGATGTGCATGCAAATGGTGCTTTTTGCAGAACGCGCACGTGGATTTCTACCAAACGACGTGCTAAGCATGCCGATGCTGCTCTTTTTAGCACCCGCGCACGGATTTGTGCGAAAACGCGTTTTAAGCATGCACATGCATCTTTTGGTAGACGCGGATGAAGTTTTCTGCAAAACCACAACATGTGCATGCAAATGGTGCTTTTGGCAGAACGCGCACGGGGATTTCTACCAAACGACGTGCTAAGCATGCCGATGCTGCTCTTTTTAGCACCCGCGCACGCATTTGTGCGAAAACGCGTTTTAAGCATGCACATGCATCTTTTGGTAGACGCGGATGAAGTTTTCTGCAAAACCACAAGATGTGCATGCAAATGGTGCTTTTTGCAGAACGCGCCCGTGGATTTCTACCAAACGACGTGCTAAGCATGCCGATGCTGCTCTTTTTAGTACCCGCGCACGCATTTGTGCGAAAACGCGTTTTAAGCATGCACATGCATCTTTTGGTAGACGCGGATGAAGTTTTCTGCAAAACCACAAGATGTGCATGCAAATGGTGCTTTTTGCAGAACGCGCTCGTGGATTTCTACCAAACGACGTGCTAAGCATGCCGATGCTGCTCTTTTTAGCACCCGCGCACGCATTTGTGCGAAAACGCGTTTTAAGCATGCACATGCATCTTTTGGTAGACGTGGATGAAGTTTTCTGCAAAACCACAAGATGTGCATGCAAATGGTGCTTTTTGCAGAACGCGCACGTGGATTTCTACCAAACGACGTGCTAAGCATGCCGATGCTGCTCTTTTTAGCACCCGCGCACGCATTTGTGCGAAAACGCGTTTTAAGCATGCACATGCATCTTTTGGTAGACGCGGATGAAGTTTTCTGCAAAACCACAAGATGTGCATGCAAATGGTGCTTTTTGCAGAACGCGCTCGTGGATTACCAAACGACGTGCTAAGCATGCCGATGCTGCTATTTTTAGCTCCCGCGCACGCATTTGTGCGAAAACGCGTTTTAAGCATGCACATGCATCTTTTGGTAGACGCGGATGAAGTTTTCTGCAAAACCACAAGATGTGCATGCAAATGGTGCTTTTTGCAGAACGCGCACGTGGATTTCTACCAAACGACGTGCTAAGCATGCCGATGCTGCTCTTTTTAGCACCCGCGCACGCATTTGTGCGAAAACGCGTTTTAAGCATGCACATGCATCTTTTGGTAGACGCGGATGAAGTTTTCGGCAAAACCACAAGATGTGCATGCAAATGGTGCTTTTTGCAGAACGCGCACGTGGATTTCTACCAAACGACGTGCTAAGCATGCCGATGCTGCTCTTTTTAGCACCCGCGCACGCATTTGTGCGAAAACGCGTTTTAAGCATGCACATGCATCTTTTGGTAGACGCGGATGAAGTTTTCTGCAAAACCACAAGATGTGCATGCAAATGGTGCTTTTGGCAGAACGCGCACGTGGATTTCTACCAAACGACGTGCTAAGCATGCCGATGCTGCTCTTTTTAGCACCCGCGCACGGATTTGTGCGAAAACGCGTTTTAAGCATGCACATGCATCTTTTGGTAGACGCGGATGAAGTTTTCTGCAAAACCACAAGATGTGCATGCAAATGGTGCTTTTGGCAGAACGCGCACGTGGATTTCTACCAAACGACGTGCTAAGCATGCCGATGCTGCTCTTTTTAGCACCCGCGCACGCATTTGTGCGAAAACGCGTTTTAAGCATGCACATGCATCTTTTGGTAGACGCGGATGAAGTTTTCTGCAAAACCACAAGATGTGCATGCAAATGGTGCTTTTTGCAGAACGCGCTCGTGCATTTCTACCAAACGACGTGCTAAGCATGCCGATGCTGCTCTTTTTAGCACCCGCGCACGCATTTGTGCGAAAACGCGTTTTAAGCATGCACATGCATCTTTTGGTAGACGCGGATGAAGTTTTCTGCAAAACCACAAGATGTGCATGCAAATGGTGCTTTTTGCAGAACGCGCACGTGGATTTCTACCAAACGACGTGCTAAGCATGCCGATGCTGCTCTTTTTAGCACCCGCGCACGGATTTCTGCGAAAACGCGTTTTTAAGCATGCACATGCATCTTTTGGTAGACGCGGATGAAGTTTTCTGCAAAACCACAACATGTGCATGCAAATGGTGCTTTTGGCAGAACGCGCACGTGGATTTCTACCAAACGACATGCTAAGCATGCCGATGCTGCTCTTTTTAGCACCCGCGCACGCATTTGTGCGAAAACGCGTTTTAAGCATGCACATGCATCTTTTGGTAGACGCGGATGAAGTTTTCTGCAAAACCACAAGATGTGCATGCAAATGGTGCTTTTTGCAGAACGCGCTCGTGGATTTCTACCAAACGACGTGCTAAGCATGCCGATGCTGCTCTTTTTAGCACCCGCGCACGCATTTGGGCGAAAACGCGTTTTAAGCATGCACATGCATCTTTTGGTAGACGCGGATGAAGTTTTCTGCAAAACCACAAGATGTGCATGCAAATGGTGCTTTTTGCAGAACGCGCACGTGGATTTCTACCAAACGACGTGCTAAGCATGCCGATGCTGCTCTTTTTAGCACGCGCACACGGATTTGTGCGAAAACGCGTTTTAAGCATGCACATGCATCTTTTGGTTGACGCGGATGAAGTTTTCTGCAAAACCACAAGATGTGCATGCAAATGGTGCTTTTTTGCAGAACGCGCACGTGGATTTCTACCAAACGACGTGCTAAGCATGCCGATGCTACTCTTTTTAGCACCCGCGCAAGCATTTGTGCGAAAACGCGTTTTAAGCATGCACATGCATCTTTTGGTAGACGCGGATGAAGTTTTCTGCAAAACCACAAGATGTGCATGCAAATGGTGCTTTTTGCAGAACGCGCTCGTGGATTTCTACCAAACGACGTGCTAAGCATGCCGATGCTGCTCTTTTTAGCACCCGCGCACGCATTTGTGCGAAAACGCGTTTTAAGCATGCACATGCATCTTTTGGTAGACGCGGATGAAGTTTTCTGCAAAACCACAAGATGTGCATGCAAATGGTGCTTTTTGCAGAACGCGCACGTGGATTTCTACCAAACGACGTGCTAAGCATGCCGATGCTGCTCTTTTTAGCACCCGCGCACGGATTTGTGCGAAAACGCGTTTTAAGCATGAACATGCATCTTTTGGTAGACGCGGATGAAGTTTTCTGCAAAACCACAAGATGTGCATGCAAATGGTGCTTTTTGCAGAACGTGCACGTGGATTCCTACCAAACGATGTGCTAAGCTTGCCGATGCTGCTCTTTTTAGCACCCGCGCACGGATTTGTGCGAAAACGCGTTTTAAGCATGCACATGCATCTTTTGGTAGACGCGGATGAAGTTTTCTGCAAAACCACAAGATGTGCATGCAAATGGTGCTTTTGGCAGAACGCGCACGTGGATTTCTACCAAACGACGTGCTAAGCATGCCGATGCTGCTCTTTTTAGCACCCGCGCACGGATTTGTGCGAAAACGCGTTTTAAGCATGCACATGCATCTTTTGGTAGACGCGGATGAAGTTTTCTGCAAAACCACAAGATGTGCATGCAAATGGTGCTTTTGGCAGAACGCGCACGTAGATTTCTACCAAACGACGTGCTAAGCATGCCGATGCTGCTCTTTTTAGCACCCGCGCACGCATTTGTGCGAAAACGCGTTTTAAGCATGCACATGCATCTTTTGGTAGACGCGGATGAAGTTTTCTGCAAAACCACAAGATGTGCATGCAAATGGTGCTTTTTGCAGAACGCGCACGTGGATTTCTACCAAACGACGTGCTAAGCATGCCGATGCTCCTCTTTTTAGCACCCGCGCACGGATTTGTGCGAAAACGCGTTTTAAGCATGCACATGCATCTTTTGGTAGACGCGGATGAAGTTTTCTGCAAAACCACAAAATGTGCGTGCAAATGGTGCTTTTGGCAGAACGCGCACGTGGATTTCTACCAAACGACGTGCTAAGCATGCCGATGCTGCTCTTTTTAGCACCCGCGCACGCATTTGTGCGAAAACGCGTTTTAAGCATGCACATGCATCTTTTGGTAGACGCGGATGAAGTTTTCTGCAAAACCACAAGATGTGCATGCAAATGGTGCTTTTTGCAGAACGCGCTCGTGGATTTCTACCAAACGACGTGCTAAGCATGCCGATGCTGCTCTTTTTAGCACCCGCGCACGCATTTGTGCGAAAACGCGTTTTAAGCATGCACATGCATCTTTTGGTAGACGCGGATGAAGTTTTCTGCAAAACCACAAGATGTGCATGCAAATGGTGCTTTTTGCAGAACGCGCACGTGGATTTCTACCAAACGACGTGCTAAGCATGCCGATGCTGCTCTTTTTAGCACCCGCGCACGGATTTGTGCGAAAACGCGTTTTAAGCATGCACATGCATCTTTTGGTAGACGCGGATGAAGTTTTCTGCAAAACCACAACATGTGCATGCAAATGGTGCTTTTGGCAGAACGCGCACGTGGATTTCTACCAAACGACGTGCTAAGCATGCCGATGCTGCTCTTTTTAGCACCCGCGCACGCATTTGTGCGAAAACGCGTTTTAAGCATGCACATGCATCTTTTGGTAGACGCGGATGAAGTTTTCTGCAAAACCACAAGATGTGCATGCAAATGGTGCTTTTTGCAGAACGCGCTCGTGGATTTCTACCAAACGACGTGCTAAGCATGCCGATGCTGCTCTTTTTAGCACCCGCGCACGCATTTGTGCGAAAACGCGTTTTAAGCATGCACATGCATCTTTTGGTAGACGCGGATGAAGTTTTCTGCAAAACCACAAGATGTGCATGCAAATGGTGCTTTTTGCAGAACGCGCACGTGGATTTCTACCAAACGACGTGCTAAGCATGCCGATGCTGCTCTTTTTAGCACCCGCGCACGGATTTGTGCGAAAACGCGTTTTAAGCATGCACATGCATCTTTTGGTAGACGCGGATGAAGTTTTCTGCAAAACCACAAGATGTGCATGCAAATGGTGCTTTTCGCAGAACGCGCACGTGGATTTCTACCAAACGACGTGCTAAGCATGCCGATGCTGCTCTTTTTAGCACCCGCGCACGCATTTGTGCGAAAACGCGTTTTAAGCATGCACATGCATCTTTTGGTAGACGCGGATGAAGTTTTCTGCAAAACCACTAGATGTGCATGCAAATGGTGCTTTTTGCAGAACGCGCACGTGGATTTCTACCAAACGACGTGCTAAGCTTGCCGATGCTGCTCTTTTTAGCACCCGCGCACGGATTTGTGCGAAAACGCGTTTTAAGCATGCACATGCATCTTTTGGTAGACGCGGATGAAGTTTTCTGCAAAACCACAAGATGTGCATGCAAATGGTGCTTTTGGCAGAACGCGCACGTGGATTTCTCCCAAACGACGTGCTAAGCATGCCGATGCTGCTCTTTTTAGCACCCGCGCACGCATTTGTGCGAAAACGCGTTTTAAGCATGCACATGCATCTTTTGGTAGACGCGGATGAAGTTTTCTGCAAAACCACAAGATGTGCATGCAAATGGTGCTTTTTTGCAGAACGCGCACATGGATTTCTACCAAACGACGTGCTAAGCATGCCGATGCTGCTCATTTCAGCACCCGCGCACGCATTTGTGCGAAAACGCGTTTTAAGCATGCACATGCATCTTTTGGTAGACGCGGATGAAGTTTTCTGCAAAACCACAAGATGTGCATGCAAATGGTGCTTTTTTGCAGAACGCGCACATGGATTTCTACCAAACGACGTGCTAAGCATGCCGATGCTGCTCTTTTTAGCACCCGCGCACGCATTTGTGCGAAAACGCGTTTTAAGCATGCACATGCATCTTTTGGTAGACGCGGATGAAGTTTTCTGCAAAACCACAAGATGTGCATGCACATGGTGCTTTTTGCAGAACGCGCACGTGGATTTCTACCAAACGACGTGCTAAGCATGCCGATGCTGCTATTTTTAGCACCCGCGCACGCATTTGTGCGAAAACGCGTTTTAAGCATGCACATGCATCTTTTGGTAGACGCGGATGAAGTTTTCTGCAAAACCACAAGATGTGCATGCAAATGGTGCTTTTTGCAGAACGCGCACGCGGATTTCTACCAAACGACGTGCTAAGCATGCCGATGCTGCTCTTTTTAGCACCCGCGCACGCATTTGTGCGAAAACGCGTTTTAAGCATGCACATGCATCTTTTGGTAGACGCGGATGAAGTTTTCTGCAAAACCACAAGATGTGCATGCAAATGGTGCTTTTTGCAGAACGCGCACGTGGATTTCTACCAAACGACGTGCTAAGCATGCCGATGCTGCTCTTTTTAGCACCCGCGCACGGATTTGTGCGAAAACGCGTTTTAAGCATGCACATGCATCTTTTGGTAGACGCGGATGAAGTTTTCTGCAAAACCACAAGATGTGCATGCAAATGGTGCTTTTGGCAGAACGCGCACGTTAATTTCTACCAAACGACGTGCTAAGCATGCCGATGCTGCTCTTTTTAGCACCCGCGCACGCATTTGTGCGAAAACGCGTTTTAAGCATGCACATGCATCTTTTGGTAGACGCGGATGAAGTTTTCTGCAAAACCACTAGATGTCCATGCAAATGGTGCTTTTTGCAGAACGCGCACGTGGATTTCTACCAAACGACGTGCTAATCTTGCCGATGCTGCTCTTTTTAGCACCCGCGCACGGATTTGTGCGAGAACGCGTTTTAAGATTGCACATGCATCTTTTGGTAGACGCGGATGAAGTTTTCTGCAAAACCACAAGATGTGCATGCAAATGGTGCTTTTGGCAGAACGCGCACGTGGATTTCTCCCAAACGACGTGCTAAGCATGCCGATGCTGCTCTTTTTAGCACCCGCGCACGCATTTGTGCGAAAACGCGTTTTAAGCATGCACATGCATCTTTTGGTAGACGCGGATGAAGTTTTCTGCAAAACCACAATATGTGCATGCAAATGGTGCTTTTTGCAGAACGCGCACGTGGATTTCTACCAAACGACGTGCTAAGCATGCCGATGCTGCTCTTTTTAGCACCCGCGCACGCATTTGTGCGAAAACGCGTTTTAAGCATGCACATGCATCTTTTGGTAGACGCGGATGAAGTTTTCTGCAAAACCACAAGATGTGCATGCAAATGGTGCTTTTTGCAGAACGCGCACGTGGATTTCTACCAAACGACGTGCTAAGCATGCCGATGCTGCTATTTTTAGCACCCGCGCACGCATTTGTGCGAAAACGCGTTTTAAGCATGCACATGCATCTTTTGGTAGACGCGGATGAAGTTTTCTGCAAAACCACAAGATGTGCATGCAAATGGTGCTTTTTGCAGAACGCGCACGTGGATTTCTACCAAACGACGTGCTAAGCATGCCGATGCTGCTCTTTTTAGCACCCGCGCACGCATTTGTGCGAAAACGCGTTTTAAGCATGCACATGCATCTTTTGGTAGACGCGGATGAAGTTTTCGGCAAAACCACAAGATGTGCATGCAAATGGTGCTTTTTGCAGAACGCGCACGTGGATTTCTACCAAACGACGTGCTAAGCATGCCGATGCTGCTCTTTTTAGCACCCGCGCACGCATTTGTGCGAAAACGCGTTTTAAGCATGCACATGCATCTTTTCGTAGACGCGGATGAAGTTTTCTGCAAAACCACAAGATGTGCATGCAAATGGTGCTTTTTGCAGAACGCGCACGTGGATTTCTACCAAACGACGTGCTAAGCATGCCGATGCTGCTCTTTTTAGCACCCGCGCACGGATTTGTGCGAAAACGCGTTTTAAGCATGCACATGCATCTTTTGGTAGACGCGGATGAAGTTTTCTGCAAAACCACAAGATGTGCATGCAAATGGTGCTTTTGGCAGAACGCGCACGTGGATTTCTACCAAACGACGTGCTAAGCATGCCGATGCTGCTCTTTTTAGCACCCGCGCACGCATTTGTGCGAAAACGCGTTTTAAGCATGCACATGCATCTTTTGGTAGACGCGGATGAAGTTTTCTGCAAAACCACAAGATGTGCATGCAAATGGTGCTTTTTGCAGAACGCGCTCGTGGATTTCTGCCAAACGACGTGCTAAGCATGCCGATGCTGCTCTTTTTAGCACCCGCGCACGCATTTGTGCGAAAACGCGTTTTAAGCATGCACATGCATCTTTTGGTAGACGCGGATGAAGTTTTCTGCAAAACCACAAGATGTGCATGCAAATGGTGCTTTTTGCAGAACGCGCACGTGGATTTCTACCAAACGACGTGCTAAGCATGCCGATGCTGCTCTTTTTAGCACCCGCGCACGCATTTGTGCGAAAACGCGTTTTAAGCATGCACATGCATCTTTTAGTAGACGCGGATGAAGTTTTCTGCAAAACCACAAGATGTGCATGCAAATGGTGCTTTTTGCAGAACCCGCTCGTGGATTTCTACCAAACGACGTGCTAAGCATGCCGATGCTGCTCTTTTTAGCACCCGCGCACGCATTTGTGCGAAAACGCGTTTTAAGCATGCACATGCATCTTTTGGTAGACGCGGATGAAGTTTTCTGCAAAACCACAAGATGTGCATGCAAATGGTGCTTTTTGCAGAATGCGCACGTGGATTTCTACCAAACGACGTGCTAAGCATGCCGATGCTGCTCTTTTTAGCACCCGCGCACGGATTTGTGCGAAAACGCGTTTTAAGCATGCACATGCATCTTTTGGTAGACGCGGATGAAGTTTTCTGCAAAACCACAAGATGTGCATGCAAATGGTGCTTTTGGCAGAACGCGCACGTGGATTTCTACCAAACGACGTGCTAAGCATGCCGATGCTGCTCTTTTTAGCACCCGCGCACGCATTTGTGCGAAAACGCGTTTTAAGCAGGCACATGCATCTTTTGGTAGACGCGGATGAAGTTTTCTGCAAAACCACAAGATGTGCATGCAAATGGTGCTTTTGGCAGAACGCGCACGTGGATTTCTACCAAACGACGTGCTAAGCATGCCGATGCTGCTCTTTTTAGCACCCGCGCACGCATTTGTGCGAAAACGCGTTTTAAGCATGCACATGCATCTTTTGGTAGACGCGGATGAAGTTTTCTGCAAAACCACAAGATGTGCATGCAAACGGTGCTTTTTGCAGAACGCGCACGTGGATTTCTACCAAACGACGTGCTAAGCATGCCGATGCTGCTCTTTTTAGCACCCGCGCACGCATTTGTGCGAAAACGCGTTTTAAGCATGCACATGCATCTTTTGGTAGACGCGGATGAAGTTTTCTGCAAAACCACAAGATGTGCATGCAAATGGTGCTTTTTGCAGAACGCGTTCGTGGATTTCTACCAAACGACGTGCTAAGCATGCCGATGCTGCTCTTTTTAGCACCCGCGAACGCATTTGTGCGAAAACGCGTTTTAAGCATGCACATGCATCTTTTGGTAGACGCGGATGAAGTTTTCTGCAAAACCACAAGATGTGCATGCAAATGGTGCTTTTGGCAGAACGCGCACGTGGATTTCTACCAAACGACGTGGTAAGCATGCCGATGCTGCTCTTTTTAGCACCCGCGCACGCATTTGTGCGAAAACGCGTTTTAAGCATGCACATGCATCTTTTGGTAGACGCGGATGAAGTTTTCTGCAAAACCACAAGATGTGCATGCAAATGGTGCTTTTTGCAGAACGCGCACGTGGATTTCTACCAAACGACGTGCTAAGCATGCCGATGCTGCTCTTTTTAGCACCCGCGCACGGATTTGTGCGAAAACGCGTTTTAAACATGCACATGCATCTTTTGGTAGACGCGGATGAAGTTTTCTGCAAAACCACAAGATGTGCATGCAAATGGTGCTTTTGGCAGAACGCGCACGTGGATTTCTACCAAACGACGTGCTAAGCATGCCGATGCTGCTCTTTTTAGCACCCGCGCACGCATTTGTGCGAAAACGCGTTTTAAGCATGCACATGCATCTTTTGGTAGACGCGGATGAAGTTTTCTGCAAAACCACAAGATGTGCATGCAAATGGTGCTTTTTGCAGAACGCGCTCGTGGATTTCTACCAAACGACGTGCTAAGCATGCCGATGCTGCTCTTTTTAGCACCCGCGCACGCATTTGTGCGAAAACGCGTTTTAAGCATGCGCATGCATCTTTTGGTAGATGCGGATGAAGTTTTCTGCAAAACCACAAGATGTGCATGCAAATGGTGCTTTTTGCAGAACGCGCACGTGGATTTCTACCAAACGACATGCTAAGCATGCCGATGCTGCTCTTTTTAGCACCCGCGCACGGATTTGTGCGAAAACGCGTTTTAAGCATGCACATGCATCTTTTGGTAGACGCGGATGAAGTTTTCTGCAAAACCACAAGATGTGCATGCAAATGGTGCTTTTGGCAGAACGCGCACGTGGATTTCTACCAAACGACGTGCTAAGCATGCCGATGCTGCTCTTTTTAGCACCCGCGCACGCATTTGTGCGAAAACGCGTTTTAAGCATGCACATGCATCTTTTGGTAGACGCGGATGAAGTTTTCTGCAAAACCACAAGATGTGCATGCAAATGGTGCTATTTGCAGAACGCGCTCGTGGATTTCTACCAAACGACGTGCTAAGCATGCCGATGCTGCTCTTTTTAGCACCCGCGCACGCATTTGTGCGAAAACGCGTTTTAAGCATGCACATGCATCTTTTGGTAGACGCGGATGAAGTTTTCTGCAAAACCACAAGATGTGCATGCAAATGGTGCTTTTTGCAGAATGCGCACGTGGATTTCTACCAAACGACGTGCTAAGCATGCCGATGCTGCTCTTTTTAGCACCCGCGCACGGATTTGTGCGAAAACGCGTTTTAAGCATGCACATGCATCTTTTGGTAGACGCGGATGAAGTTTTCTGCAAAACCACAAGATGTGCATGCAAATGGTGCTTTTTGCAGAACGCGCACGTGGATTTCTACCAAACGACGTGCTAAGCATGCCGATGCTGCTCTTTTTAGCACCCGCGCACGGATTTGTGCGAAAACGCGTTTTAAGCATGCACATGCATCTTTTGGTAGACGCGGATGAAGTTTTCTGCAAAACCACAAGATGTGCATGCAAATGGTGCTTTTGGCAGAACGCGCACGTGGATTTCTACCAAACGACGTGCTAAGCATGCCGATGCTGCTCTTTTTAGCACCCGCGCACGCATTTGTGCGAAAACGCGTTTTAAGCATGCACATGCATCTTTTGGTAGACGCGGATGAAGTTTTCTGCAAAACCACAAGATGTGCATGCAAATGGTGCGATTTGCAGAACGCGCTCGTGGATTTCTACCAAACGACGTGCTAAGCATGCCGATGCTGCTCTTTTTAGCACCCGCGCACGCATTTGTGCGAAAACGCGTTTTAAGCATGCACATGCATCTTTTGGTAGACGCGGATGAAGTTTTCTGCAAAACCACAAGATGTGCATGCAAATGGTGCTTTTTGCAGAATGCGCACGTGGATTTCTACCAAACGACGTGCTAAGCATGCCGATGCTGCTCTTTTTAGCACCCGCGCACGGATTTGTGCGAAAACGCGTTTTGAGCATGCACATGCATCTTTTGGTAGACGCGGATGAAGTTTTCTGCAAAACCACAAGATGTGCATGCAAATGGTGCTTTTGGCAGAACGCGCACGTGGATTTCTACCAAACGACGTGCTAAGCATGCCGATGCTGCTCTTTTTAGCACCCGCGCACGCATTTGTGCGAAAACGCGTTTTAAGCATGCACATGCATCTTTTGGTAGACGCGGATGAAGTTTTCTGCAAAACCACAAGATGTGCATGCAAATGGTGCTTTTTGCAGAACGCGCTCGTGGATTTCTACCAAACGACGTGCTAAGCGCTCCGATGCTGCTCTTTTTAGCACCCGCGCACGCATTTGTGCGAAAACGCGTTTTAAGCATGCACATGCATCTTTTGGTAGACGCGGATGAAGTTTTCTGCAAAACCACAAGATGTGCATGCAAACGGTGCTTTTTGCAGAACGCGCACGTGGATTTCTACCAAACGACGTGCTAAGCATGCCGATGCTGCTCTTTTTAGCACCCGCGCACGCATTTGTGCGAAAACGCGTTTTAAGCATGCACATGCATCTTTTGGTAGACGCGGATGAAGTTTTCTGCAAAACCACAAGATGTGCATGCAAATGGTGCTTTTTGCAGAACGCGCACGTGGATTTCTACCAAACGACGTGCTAAGCATGCCGATGCTGCTCTTTTTAGCACCCGCGCACGGATTTGTGCGAAAACGCGTTTTAAGCATGCACATGCATCTTTTGGTAGACGCGGATGAAGTTTTCTGCAAAACCACAAGATGTGCATGCAAATGGTGCTTTTGGCAGAACGCGCACGTGGATTTCTACCAAACGACGTGCTAAGCATGCCGATGCTGCTCTTTTTAGCACCCGCGCACGCATTTGTGCGAAAACGCGTTTTAAGCATGCACATGCATCTTTTGGTAGACGCGGATGAAGTTTTCTGCAAAACCACAAGATGTGCATGCAAATGGTGCTTTTTGCAGAACGCGCTCGTGGATTTCTACCAAACGACGTGCTAAGCATGCCGATGCTGCTCTTTTTAGCACCCGCGCACGCATTTGTGGGAAAACGCGTTTTAAGCATGCACATGCATCTTTTGGTAGACGCGGATGAAGTTTTCTGCAAAACCACAAGATGTGCATGCAAATGGTGCTTTTTGCAGAACGCGCACGTGGATTTCTACCAAACGACGTGCTAAGCATGCCGATGCTGCTCTTTTTAGCACCCGCGCACGGATTTGTGCGAAAACGCGTTTTAAGCATGCACATGCATCTTTTGGTAGACGCGGATGAAGTTTTCTGCAAAACCACAAGATGTGCATGCAAATGGTGCTTTTGGCAGAACGCGCACGTGGATTTCTACCAAACGACGTGCTAAGCATGCCGATGCTGCTCTTTTTAGCACCCGCGCACGCATTTGTGCGAAAACGCGTTTTAAGCATGCACATGCATCTTTTGGTAGACGCGGATGAAGTTTTCTGCAAAACCACAAGATGTGCATGCAAATGGTGCTTTTTGCAGAACGCGCTCGTGGATTTCTACCAAACGACGTGCTAAGCATGCCGATGCTGCTCTTTTTAGCACCCGCGCACGCATTTGTGCGAAAACGCGTTTTAAGCATGCACATGCATCTTTTGGTAGACGCGGATGAAGTTTTCTGCAAAACCACAAGATGTGCATGCAAATGGTGCTTTATGCAGAACGCGCACGTGGATTTCTACCAAACGACGTGCTAAGCATGCCGATGCTGCTCTTTTTAGCACCCGCGCACGGATTTGTGCGAAAACGCGTTTTAAGCATGCACATGCATCTTTTGGTAGACGCGGATGAAGTTTTCTGCAAAACCACAAGATGTGCATGCAAATGGTGCTTTTGGCAGAACGCGCACGTGGATTTCTACCAAACGACGTGCTAAGCATGCCGATGCTGCTCTTTTTAGCACCCGCGCACGCATTTGTGCGAAAACGCGTTTTAAGCATGCACATGCATCTTTTGGTAGACGCGGATGAAGTTTTCTTCAAAACCACTAGATGTCCATGCAAATGGTGCTTTTTGCAGAACGCGCACGTGGATTTCTACCAAACGACGTGCTAAGCTTGCCGATGCTGCTCTTTTTAGCACCCGCGCACGGATTTGTGCGAAAACGCGTTTTAAGATTGCACATGCATCTTTTGGTAGACGCGGATGAAGTTTTCTGCAAAACCACAAGATGTGCATGCAAATGGTGCTTTCGGCAGAACGCGCACGTGGATTTCTCCCAAACGACGTGCTAAGCATGCCGATGCTGCTCTTTTTAGCACCCGCGCACGCATTTGTGCGAAAACGTGTTTTAAGCATGCACATGCATCTTTTGGTAGACGCGGATGAAGTTTTCTGCAAAACCACAAGATGTGCATGCAAATGGTGCTTTTTGCAGAACGCGCACGTGGATTTCTACCAAACGACGTGCTAAGCATGCCGATGCTGCTCTTTTTAGCACCCGCGCACGGATTTGTGCGAAAACGCGTTTTAAGCATGCACATGCATCTTTTGGTAGACGTGGATGAAGTTTTCTGCAAAACCACAAGATGTGCATGCAAATGGTGCTTTTGGCAGAACGCGCACGTGGATTTCTACCAAACGACGTGCTAAGCATGCCGATGCTGCTCTTTTTAGCACCCGCGCACGCATTTGTGCGAAAACGCGTTTTAAGCATGCACATGCATCTTTTGGTAGACGCGGATGAAGTTTTTGCAAAACCACAAGATGTGCATGCAAATGGTGCTTTTTGCAGAACGCGCACGTGGATTTCTACCAAACGACGTGCTAAGCATGCCGATGCTGCTATTTTTAGCACCCGCGCACGCATTTGTGCGAAAACGCGTTTTAAGCATGCACATGCATCTTTTGGTAGACGCGGATGAAGTTTTCTGCAAAACCACAAGGTGTGCATGCAAATGGTGCTTTTTGCAGAACGCGCACGTGGATTTCTACCAAACGACGTGCTAAGCATGCCGATGCTGCTCTTTTTAGCACCCGCGCACGCATTTGTGCGAAAACGCGTTTTAAGCATACACATGCATCTTTTGGTAGACGCGGATGAAGTTTTCGGCAAAACCACAAGATGTGCATGCAAATGGTGCTTTTTGCAGAACGCGCACGTGGATTTCTACCAAACGACGTGCTAAGCATGCCGATGCTGCTCTTTTTAGCACCCGCGCACGCATTTGTGCGAAAACGCGTTTTAAGCATGCACATGCATCTTTTGGTAGACGCGGATGGAGTTTTCTGCAAAACCACAAGATGTGCATGCAAATGGTGCTTTTTGCAGAACGCGCACGTGGATTTCTACCAAACGACGTGCTAAGCATGCCGATGCTGCTCTTTTTAGCACCCGCGCACGGATTTGTGCGAAAACGCGTTTTAAGCATGCACATGCATCTTTTGGTAGACGCGGATGAAGTTTTCTGCAAAACCACAAGATGTGCATGCAAATGGTGCTTTTGGCAGAACGCGCACGTGGATTTCTACCAAACGACGTGCTAAGCATGCCGATGCTGCTCTTTTTAGCACCCGCGCACGCATTTGTGCGAAAACGCGTTTTAAGCATGCACATGCATCTTTTGGTAGACGCGGATGAAGTTTTCTGCAAAACCACAAGATGTGCATGCAAATGGTGCTTTTTGCAGAACGCGCTCGTGGATTTCTACCAAACGACGTGCTAAGCATGCCGATGCTGCTCTTTTTAGCACCCGCGCACGCATTTGTGCGAAAACGCGTTTTAAGCATGCACATGCATCTTTTGGTAGACGCGGATGAAGTTTTCTGCAAAACCACACGATGTGCATGCAAATGGTGCTTTTTGCAGAACGCGCACGTGGATTTCTACCAAACGACGTGCTAAGCATGCCGATGCTGCTCTTTTTAGCACCCGCGCACGCATTTGTGCGAAAACGCGTTTTAAGCATGCACATGCATCTTTTGGTAGACGCGGATGAAGTTTTCTGCAAAACCACAAGATGTGCATGCAAATGGTGCTTTTGGCAGAACGCGCACGTGGATTTCTACCAAACGACGTGCTAAGCATCCCGATGCTGCTCTTTTTAGCACCCGCGCACGCATTTGTGCGAAAACGCGTTTTAAGCATGCACATGCATCTTTTGGTAGACGCGGATGAAGTTTTCTTCAAAACCACTAGATGTCCATGCAAATGGTGCTTTTTGCAGAACGCGCACGTGGATTTCTACCAAACGACGTGCTAAGCTTGCCGATGCTGCTCTTTTTAGCACCCGCGCACGCATTTGTGCGAAAACGCGTTTTAAGCATGCACATGCATCTTTTGGTAGACGCGGATGAAGTTTTCTGCAAAACCACAAGATGTGCATGCAAATGGTGCTTTTTGCAGAACGCGAACGTGGATTTCTACCAAACGACGTGCTAAGCATGCCGATGCTGCTCTTTTTAGCACCCGCGCACGCATTTGTGCGAAAACGCGTTTTAAGCATGCACATGCATCTTTTGGTAGACGCGGATGAAGTTTTCGGCAAAACCACAAGATGTGCATGCAAATGGTGCTTTTTGCAGAACGCGCACGTGGATTTCTACCAAACGACGTGCTAAGCATGCCGATGCTGCTCTTTTTAGCACCCGCGCACGGATTTGTGCGAAAACGCGTTTTAAGCATGCACATGCATCTTTTGGTAGACGCGGATGAAGTTTTCTGCAAAACCACAAGATGTGCATGCAAATGGTGCTTTTGGCAGAACGCGCACGTGGATTTCTACCAAACGACGTGCTAAGCATGCCGATGCTGCTCTTTTTAGCACCCGCGCACGCATTTGTGCGAAAACGCGTTTTAAGCATGCACATGCATCTTTTGGTAGACGCGGATGAAGTTTTCTGCAAAACCACAAGATGTGCATGCAAATGGTGCTTTTTGCAGAACGCGCTCGTGGATTTCTACCAAACGACGTGCTAAGCATGCCGATGCTGCTCTTTTTAGCACCCGCGCACGCATTTGTGCGAAAACGCGTTTTAAGCATGCACATGCATCTTTTGGTAGACGCGGATGAAGTTTTCTGCAAAACCACAAGATGTGCATGCAAATGGTGCTTTTTGCAGAACGCGCACGTGGATTTCTACCAAACGACGTGCTAAGCATGCCGATGCTGCTCTTTTTAGCACCCGCGCACGGATTTGTGCGAAAACGCGTTTTAAGCATGCACATGCATCTTTTGGTAGACGCGGATGAAGTTTTCTGCAAAACCACAAGATGTGCATGCAAATGGTGCTTTTGGCAGAACGCGCACGTGGATTTCTACCAAACGACGTGCTAAGCATGCCGATGCTGCTCTTTTTAGCACCCGCGCACGCATTTGTGCGAAAACGCGTTTTAAGCATGCACATGCATCTTTTGGTAGACGCGGATGAAGTTTTCTGCAAAACCACAAGATGTGCATGCAAATGGTGCTTTTTGCAGAACGCGCACGTGGATTTCTACCAAACGACGTGCTAAGCATGCCGATGCTGCTCTTTTTAGCACCCGCGCACGGATTTGTGCGAAAACGCGTTTTAAGCATGCACATGCATCTTTTGGTAGACGCGGATGAAGTTTTCTGCAAAACCACAAGATGTGCATGCAAATGGTGCTTTTTGCAGAACGCGCTCGTGGATTTCTACCAAACGACGTGCTAAGCATGCCGATGCTGCTCTTTTTAGCACCCGCGCACGCATTTGTGCGAAAACGCGTTTTAAGCATGCACATGCATCTTTTGGTAGACGCGGATGAAGTTTTCTGCAAAACCACTAGATGTGCATGCAAATGGTGCTTTTTGCAGAACGCGCACGTGGATTTCTACCAAACGACGTGCTAAGCATGCCGATGCTGCTCTTTTTAGCACCCGCGCACGCATTTGTGCGAAAACGCGTTTTAAGCATGCACATGCATCTTTTGGTAGACGCGGATGAAGTTTTCTGCAAAACCACAAGATGTGCATGCAAATGGTGGTTTTTGCAGAACGCGCTCGTGGATTTCTACCAAACGACGTGCTAAGCATGCCGATGCTGCTCTTTTTAGCACCCGCGCACGCATTTGTGCGAAAACGCGTTTTAAGCATGCACATGCATCTTTTGGTAGACGCGGATGAAGTTTTCTGCAAAACCACAAGATGTGCATGCAAATGGTGCTTTTTGCAGAACGCGCACGTGGATTTCTACCAAACGACGTGCTAAGCATGCCGATGCTGCTCTTTTTAGCACCCGCGCACGGATTTGTGCGAAAACGCGTTTTAAGATTGCACATGCATCTTTTGGTAGACGCGGATGAAGTTTTCTGCAAAACCACAAGATGTGCATGCAAATGGTGCTTTTGGCAGAACGCGCACGTGGATTTCTCCCAAACGACGTGCTAAGCATGCCGATGCTGCTCTTTTTAGCACCCGCGCACGCATTTGTGCGAAAACGCGTTTTAAGCATGCACATGCATCTTTTGGTAGACGCGGATGAAGTTTTCTGCAAAACCACAAGATGTGCATGCAAATGGTGCTTTTTGCAGAACGCGCACGTGGACTTCTACCAAACGACGTGCTAAGCATGCCGATGCTGCTCGTTTTAGCACCCGTGCACGGATTTGTGCGAAAACGCGTTTTAAGCATGCACATGCATCTTTTGGTAGACGTGGATGAAGTTTTCTGCAAAACCACAAGATGTGCATGCAAATGGTGCTTTTGGCAGAACGCGCACGTGGATTTCTACCAAACGACGTGCTAAGCATGCCGATGCTGCTCTTTTTAGCACCCGCGCACGCATTTGTGCGAAAACGCGTTTTAAGCATGCACATGCATCTTTTGGTAGACGCGGATGAAGTTTTCTGCAAAACCACAAGATGTGCATGCAAATGGTGCTTTTGGCAGAACGCGCACGTGGATTTCTCCCAAACGACGTGCTAAGCATGCCGATGCTGCTCTTTTTAGCACCCGCGCACGCATTTGTGCGAAAACGCGTTTTAAGCATGCACATGCATCTTTTGGTAGACGCGGATGAAGTTTTCTGCAAAACCACAAGATGTGCATGCAAATGGTGCTTTTTGCAGAACGCGCACGTGGATTTCTACCAAACGACGTGCTAAGCATGCCGATGCTGCTCGTTTTAGCACCCGCGCACGGATTTGTGCGAAAACGCGTTTTAAGCATGCACATGCATCTTTTGGTAGACGCGGATGAAGTTTTCTGCAAAACCACACGATGTGCATGCAAATGGTGCTTTTTGCAGAACGCGCACGTGGATTTCTACCAAACGACGTGCTAAGCATGCCGATGCTGCTCTTTTTAGCACCCGCGCACGCATTTGTGCGAAAACGCGTTTTAAGCATGCACATGCATCTTTTGGTAGACGCGGATGAAGTTTTCTGCAAAACCACAAGATGTGCATGCAAATGGTGCTTTTTGCAGAACGCGCACGTGGATTTCTACCAAACGACGTGCTAAGCATGCCGATGCTGCTCTTTTTAGCACCCGCGCACGGATTTGTGCGAAAACGCGTTTTAAGCATGCACATGCATCTTTTGGTAGACGCGGATGAAGTTTTCTGCAAAACCACAAGATGTGCATGCAAATGGTGCTTTTGGCAGAACGCGCACGTGGATTTCTACCAAACGACGTGCTAAGCATGCCGATGCTGCTCTTTGTAGGCACGCATTTGTGCGAAAACGAGTTTTAAGCATGCACATGCATCTTTTGGTAGACGCGGATGAAGTTTTCTGCAAAACCACAAGATGTGCATGCAAATGGTGCTTTTTGCAGAACGCGCTCGTGGATTTCTACCAAACGACGTGCTAAGCATGCCGATGCTGCTCTTTTTAGCACCCGCGCACGCATTTGTGCGAAAACGCGTTTTAAGCATGCACATGCATCTTTTGGTAGACGCGGATGAAGTTTTCTGCAAAACCACAAGATGTGCATGCAAATGGTGCTTTTTGCAGAACGCGCACGTGGATTTCTACCAAACGACGTGCTAAGCATGCCGATGCTGCTCTTTTTAGCACCCGCGCACGCATTTGTGCGAAAACGCGTTTTAAGCATGCACATGCATCTTTTGGTAGACGCGGATGAAGTTTTCTGCAAAACCACAAGATGTGCATGCAAATGGTGCTTTTTGCAGAACGCGCTCGTGGATTTCTACCAAACGACGTGCTAAGCATGCCGATGCTGCTCTTTTTAGCACCCGCGCACGCATTTGTGCGAAAACGCGTTTTAAGCATGCACATGCATCTTTTGGTAGACGCGGATGAAGTTTTCTGCAAAACCACAAGATGTGCATGCAAATGGTGCTTTTTGCAGAATGCGCACGTGGATTTCTACCAAACGACGTGCTAAGCATGCCGATGCTGCTCTTTTTAGCACCCGCGCACGGATTTGTGCGAAAACGCGTTTTAAGCATGCACATGCATCTTTTGGTAGACGCGGATGAAGTTTTCTGCAAAACCACAAGATGTGCATGCAAATGGTGCTTTTGGCAGAACGCGCACGTGGATTTCTACCAAACGACGTGCTAAGCATGCCGATGCTGCTCTTTTTAGCACCCGCGCACGCATTTGTGCGAAAACGCGTTTTAAGCACGCACATGCATCTTGTGGTAGACGCGGATGAAGTTTTCTGCAAAACCACAAGATGTGCATTCAAATGGTGCTTTTTGCAGAACGCGCTCGTGGATTTCTACCAAACGACGTGCTAAGCGCTCCGATGCTGCTCTTTTTAGCACCCGCGCACGCATTTGTGCGAAAACGCGTTTTAAGCATGCACATGCATCTTTTGGTAGACGCGGATGAAGTTTTCTGCAAAACCACAAGATGTGCATGCAAATGGTGCTTTTTGCAGAACGCGCACGTGGATTTCTACCAAACGACGTGCTAAGCATGCCGATGCTGCTCTTTTTAGCACCCGCGCACGCATTTGTGCGAAAACGCGTTTTAAGCATGCACATGCATCTTTTGGTAGACGCGGATGAAGTTTTCTGCAAAACCACAAGATGTGCATGCAAATGGTGCTTTTGGCAGAACGCGCACGTGGATTTCTCCCAAACGACGTGCTAAGCATGCCGATGCTGCTCTTTTTAGCACCCGCGCACGCATTTGTGCGAAAACGCGTTTTAAGCATGCACATGCATCTTTTGGTAGACGCGGATGAAGTTTTCTGCAAAACCACAAGATGTGCATGCAAATGGTGCTTTTTGCAGAACGCGCACGTGGATTTCTACCAAACGACGTGCTAAGCATGCCGATGCTGCTCGTTTTAGCACCCGCGCACGGATTTGTGCGAAAACGCGTTTTAAGCATGCACATGCATCTTTTGGTAGACGTGGATGAAGTTTTCTGCAAAACCACAAGATGTGCATGCAAATGGTGCTTTTGGCAGAACGCGCACGTGGATTTCTACCAAACGACGTGCTAAGCATGCCGATGCTGCTCTTTTTAGCACCCGCGCACGCATTTGTGCGAAAACGCGTTTTAAGCATGCACATGCATCTTTTGGTAGACGCGGATGAAGTTTTCTGCAAAACCACAAGATGTGCATGCAAATGGTGCTTTTGGCAGAACGCGCACGTGGATTTCTCCCAAACGACGTGCTAAGCATGCCGATGCTGCTCTTTTTAGCACCCGCGCACGCATTTGTGCGAAAACGCGTTTTAAGCATGCACATGCATCTTTTGGTAGACGCGGATGAAGTTTTCTGCAAAACCACAAGATGTGCATGCAAATGGTGCTTTTTGCAGAACGCGCACGTGGATTTCTACCAAACGACGTGCTAAGCATGCCGATGCTGCTCGTTTTAGCACCCGCGCACGGATTTGTGCGAAAACGCGTTTTAAGCATGCACATGCATCTTTTGGTAGACGCGGATGAAGTTTTCTGCAAAACCACACGATGTGCATGCAAATGGTGCTTTTTGCAGAACGCGCACGTGGATTTCTACCAAACGACGTGCTAAGCATGCCGATGCTGCTCTTTTTAGCACCCGCGCACGCATTTGTGCGAAAACGCGTTTTAAGCATGCACATGCATCTTTTGGTAGACGCGGATGAAGTTTTCTGCAAAACCACAAGATGTGCATGCAAATGGTGCTTTTTGCAGAACGCGCACGTGGATTTCTACCAAACGACGTGCTAAGCATGCCGATGCTGCTCTTTTTAGCACCCGCGCACGGATTTGTGCGAAAACGCGTTTTAAGCATGCACATGCATCTTTTGGTAGACGCGGATGAAGTTTTCTGCAAAACCACAAGATGTGCATGCAAATGGTGCTTTTGGCAGAACGCGCACGTGGATTTCTACCAAACGACGTGCTAAGCATGCCGATGCTGCTCTTTGTAGGCACGCATTTGTGCGAAAACGAGTTTTAAGCATGCACATGCATCTTTTGGTAGACGCGGATGAAGTTTTCTGCAAAACCACAAGATGTGCATGCAAATGGTGCTTTTTGCAGAACGCGCTCGTGGATTTCTACCAAACGACGTGCTAAGCATGCCGATGCTGCTCTTTTTAGCACCCGCGCACGCATTTGTGCGAAAACGCGTTTTAAGCATGCACATGCATCTTTTGGTAGACGCGGATGAAGTTTTCTGCAAAACCACAAGATGTGCATGCAAATGGTGCTTTTTGCAGAACGCGCACGTGGATTTCTACCAAACGACGTGCTAAGCATGCCGATGCTGCTCTTTTTAGCACCCGCGCACGCATTCGTGCGAAAACGCGTTTTAAGCATGCACATGCATCTTTTGGTAGACGCGGATGAAGTTTTCTGCAAAACCACAAGATGTGCATGCAAATGGTGCTTTTTGCAGAACGCGCTCGTGGATTTCTACCAAACGACGTGCTAAGCATGCCGATGCTGCTCTTTTTAGCACCCGCGCACGCATTTGTGCGAAAACGCGTTTTCAGCATGCACATGCATCTTTTGGTAGACGCGGATGAAGTTTTCTGCAAAACCACAAGATGTGCATGCAAATGGTGCTTTTTGCAGAATGCGCACGTGGATTTCTACCAAACGACGTGCTAAGCATGCCGATGCTGCTCTTTTTAGCACCCGCGCACGGATTTGTGCGAAAACGCGTTTTAAGCATGCACATGCATCTTTTGGTAGACGCGGATGAAGTTTTCTGCAAAACCACAAGATGTGCATGCAAATGGTGCTTTTGGCAGAACGCGCACGTGGATTTCTACCAAACGACGTGCTAAGCATGCCGATGCTGCTCTTTTTAGCACCCGCGCACGCATTTGTGCGAAAACGCGTTTTAAGCACGCACATGCATCTTGTGGTAGACGCGGATGAAGTTTTCTGCAAAACCACAAGATGTGCATTCAAATGGTGCTTTTTGCAGAACGCGCTCGTGGATTTCTACCAAACGACGTGCTAAGCGCTCCGATGCTGCTCTTTTTAGCACCCGCGCACGCATTTGTGCGAAAACGCGTTTTAAGCATGCACATGCATCTTTTGGTAGACGCGGATGAAGTTTTCTGCAAAACCACAAGATGTGCATGCAAATGGTGCTTTTTGCAGAACGCGCACGTGGATTTCTACCAAACGACGTGCTAAGCATGCCGATGCTGCTCTTTTTAGCACCCGCGCACGCATTTGTGCGAAAACGCGTTTTAAGCATGCACATGCATCTTTTGGTAGACGCGGATGAAGTTTTCGGCAAAACCACAAGATGTGCATGCAAATGGTGCTTTTTGCAGAACGCGCACGTGGATTTCTACCAAACGACGTGCTAAGCATGCCGATGCTGCTCTTTTTAGCACCCGCGCACGCATTTGTGCGAAAACGCGTTTTAAGCCTGCACATGCATCTTTTGGTAGACGCGGATGAAGTTTTCTGCAAAACCACAAGATGTGCATGCAAATGGTGCTTTTTGCAGAACGCGCACGTGGATTTCTACCAAACGACGTGCTAAGCATGCCGATGCTGCTCTTTTAGCACCCGCGCACGGATTTGTGCGAGAACGCGTTTTAAGCATGCACATGCATCTTTTGGTAGACGCGGATGAAGTTTTCTGCAAAACCACAAGATGTGCATGCAAATGGTGCTTTTGGCAGAACGCGCACGTGGATTTCTACCAAACGACGTGCTAAGCATGCCGATGCTGCTCTTTTTAGCACCCGCGCACGCATTTGTGCGAAAACGCGTTTTAAGCATGCACATGCATCTTTTGGTAGACGCGGATGAAGTTTTCTGCAAAACCACTAGATGTCCATGCAAATGGTGCTTTTTGCAGAACGCGCACGTGGATTTCTACCAAACGACGTGCTAAGCTTGCCGATGCTGCTCTTTTTAGCACCCGCGCACGGATTTGTGCGAAAACGCGTTTTAAGATTGCACATGCATCTTTTGGTAGACGCGGATGAAGTTTTCTGCAAAACCACAAGATGTGCATGCAAATGGTGCTTTTGGCAGAACGCGCACGTGGATTTCTACCAAACGACGTGCTAAGCATGCCGATGCTGCTCTTTTTAGCACCCGCGCACGCATTTGTGCGAAAACGCGTTTTAAGCACGCACATGCATCTTGTGGTAGACGCGGATGAAGTTTTCTGCAAAACCACAAGATGTGCATTCAAATGGTGCTTTTTGCAGAACGCGCTCGTGGATTTCTACCAAACGACGTGCTAAGCGCTCCGATGCTGCTCTTTTTAGCACCCGCGCACGCATTTGTGCGAAAACGCGTTTTAAGCATGCACATGCATCTTTTGGTAGACGCGGATGAAGTTTTCTGCAAAACCACAAGATGTGCATGCAAATGGTGCTTTTTGCAGAACGCGCACGTGGATTTCTACCAAACGACGTGCTAAGCATGCCGATGCTGCTCTTTTTAGCACCCGCGCACGCATTTGTGCGAAAACGCGTTTTAAGCATGCACATGCATCTTTTGGTAGACGCGGATGAAGTTTTCGGCAAAACCACAAGATGTGCATGCAAATGGTGCTTTTTGCAGAACGCGCACGTGGATTTCTACCAAACGACGTGCTAAGCATGCCGATGCTGCTCTTTTTAGCACCCGCGCACGCATTTGTGCGAAAACGCGTTTTAAGCCTGCACATGCATCTTTTGGTAGACGCGGATGAAGTTTTCTGCAAAACCACAAGATGTGCATGCAAATGGTGCTTTTTGCAGAACGCGCACGTGGATTTCTACCAAACGACGTGCTAAGCATGCCGATGCTGCTCTTTTAGCACCCGCGCACGGATTTGTGCGAGAACGCGTTTTAAGCATGCACATGCATCTTTTGGTAGACGCGGATGAAGTTTTCTGCAAAACCACAAGATGTGCATGCAAATGGTGCTTTTGGCAGAACGCGCACGTGGATTTCTACCAAACGACGTGCTAAGCATGCCGATGCTGCTCTTTTTAGCACCCGCGCACGCATTTGTGCGAAAACGCGTTTTAAGCATGCACATGCATCTTTTGGTAGACGCGGATGAAGTTTTCTGCAAAACCACTAGATGTCCATGCAAATGGTGCTTTTTGCAGAACGCGCACGTGGATTTCTACCAAACGACGTGCTAAGCTTGCCGATGCTGCTCTTTTTAGCACCCGCGCACGGATTTGTGCGAAAACGCGTTTTAAGATTGCACATGCATCTTTTGGTAGACGCGGATGAAGTTTTCTGCAAAACCACAAGATGTGCATGCAAATGGTGCTTTTGGCAGAACGCGCACGTGGATTTCTCCCAAACGACGTGCTTAAGCATGCCGATGCTGCTCTTTTTAGCACCCCGCGCACGCATTTGTGCCAAAACGCGTTTTAAGGCATGCACATGCATCTTTTGGTAGACGCGGATGAAGTTTTCTGCAAAACCACAAGGATGTGCATGCAAATGGTGCTTTTTGCAGAACGCGCACGTGGATTTCTACCAAACGACGTGCTAAGCATGCCCGATGCTGCTCTTTTTTAGCACCCCGCGCACGCATTTGTGCGAAAACGCGTTTTAAGCATGCACATGCATCTTTTGGTAGACGCGGATGAAGTTTTCTGCAAAACCAGAAGAATGTGCATGCAAATGGTGCTTTTTGCAGAACGCGCACGTGGATTTCTACCAAACGACGTGCTAAGCATGCCGATGCTGCTCTTTTTAGCACCCGCGCACGGATTTGTGCGAAAACGCGTTTTAAGCATGCACATGCATCTTTTGGTAGACGCGGATGAAGTTTTCTGCCAAAACCACAAGATGTGCATGCAAATGGTGCTTTTGGCAGAACGCGCACGTGGATTTCTACCAAACGACGTGCTAAGCATGCCGATGCTGCTCTTTTTAGCACCCGCGCACGCATTTGTGCGAAAACGCGTTTTAAGCATGCACATGCATCTTTTGGTAGACGCGGATGAAGTTTTCTGCAAAACCACTAGATGTCCATGCAAATGGTGCTTTTTGCAGAACGCGCACGTGGATTTCTACCAAACGACGTGCTAAGCTTGCCGATGCTGCTCTTTTTAGCACCCGCGCACGGATTTGTGCGAAAACGCGTTTTAAGATTGCACATGCATCTTTTGATAGACGCGGATGAAGTTCTCTGCAAAACCACAAGATGTGCATGCAAATGGTGCTTTTGGCAGAACGCGCACGTGGATTTCTCCCCAAACGACGTGCTAAGCATGCCGATGCTGCTCTTTTTAGCACCCCGCGCACGCATTTGTGCGAAAACGGCGTTTTTAAGCATGCACATGCATCTTTTGGTAGACCGCGGATGAAGTTTTCTGCAAAACCACAAGATGTGCATGCAAATGGTGCTTTTGGCAGAACGCGCACGTGGATTTCTACCAAACGACGTGCTAAAGCATGCCGATGCTGCTGCTTTTTAGCACCCGCGCACGCATTTGTGCGAAAACGCGTTTTTAAGCATGCACATGCATCTTTTGGGTAGACGCGGATGAAGTTTTCTGCAAAACCACAAGATGTGCATGCAAATGGTGCTTTTTGCAGAACGCGCTCGTGGATTTCTACCAAACGACGTGCTAAGCATGCCCGATGCTGCTCTTTTTAGCACCCGCGCACGCATTTGTGCGAAAACGCGTTTTAAGCATGCACATGCATCTTTTGGTAGACGCGGATTGAAGTTTTCTGCAAAACCACAAGATGTGCATGCAAATGGTGCTTTTTGCAGAACGCGCACGTGGATTTCTACCAAACGACGTGCTAAGCATGCCGATGCTGCTCTTTTAGCACCCGCGCACGCATTTGTGCGAAAAACGCGTTTTAAGCATGCACATGCATCTTTTGGTAGACGCGGATGAAGTTTTCTGCAAAACCACAAGATGTGCATGCAAATGGTGCTTTTTTGCAAAACGCGCTCGTGGATTTTCTACCAAACGACGTGCTAAGCATGCCGATGCTGCTCTTTTTAGCACCCCGCGCACGCATTTGTGCGAAAAACGCGTTTTAAGCATGCACATGCATCTTTTGGTAGACGTGGATGAAGTTTTCTGCAAAACCACAAGATGTGCATGCAAATGGTGCTTTTTTGCAGAACGCGCACGTGGATTTCTACCAAACGACGTGCTAAGCATGCCGATGCTGCTCTTGTTTAGCACCCGCGCACGGATTTGTGCGAAAACGCGTTTTAAGCATGCACATGCATCTTTTGGTAGACGCAGATGAAGTTTTCTGCAAAACCACAAGATGTGCATGCAAATGGTGCTTTTGGCAGAAACGCGCACGTGGATTTCTACCAAACGACGTGCTAAGCATGCCCGATGCTGCTCTTTTTAGCACCCGCGCACGCATTTGTGCGAAAACGCGTTTTAAGCATGCACATGCATCTTTTGGTAGACGCGGATGAAGTTTTCTGCAAAAACCACAAAGATGTGCATGCAAATGGTGCTTCTTTTGCAGAACGCGCTCGTGGATTTCTACCAAACGACGTGCTAAGCGCTCCGATGCTGCTCTTTTTTAGCACCCGCGCACGCATTTGTGCGAAAACGCGTTTTAAGCATTGCACATGCATCTTTTGGTAGACGCGGATGAAGTTTTCTGGAAAACCACAAGATGTGCAATGCAAACGGTGCTTTTTGCAGAACGCGCACGTGGATTTCTACCAAACGACGTGCTAAGCATGCCGATGCTGCTCTTTTTAGCACCCGCGCACGCATTTGTGCGAAAACGCGTTTTAAGCATGCACATGCATCTTTTGGTAGACGCGGATGAAGTTTTCTGCAAAACCACAAGATGTGCATGCAAATGGTGCTTTTTGCAGAACGCGCACGTGGATTTCTACCAAACGACGTGCTAAGCATGCCGATGCTGCTCTTTTTAGCACCCGCGCACGCATTTGTGCGAAAACGCGTTTTAAGCATTGCACATGCATCTTTTGGTAGACGCGGATGAAGTTTTTCGGCAAAACCACAAGATGTGCATGCAAATGGTGCTTTTTGCAGAACGCGCACGTGGATTTTCTACCAAACGACGTGCTAAGCATGCCGATGCTGCTCTTTTTAGCACCCCGCGCACGCATTTGTGCGAAAACGCGTTTTAGAAGCATGCACATGCATCTTTTGGTAGACGCGGATGAAGTTTTCTGCAAAACCACAAGATGTGCATGCAAATGGTGCTTTTTGCAGAACGCGCACGTGGATTTCTACCAAACGACGTGCTAAGCATGCCGATGCCTGCTCTTTTGTAGCACCCGCGCACGGATTTGTGCGAAAACGCGTTTTAAGCATGCACATGCATCTTTTGTTAGACGCGGATGAAGTTTTCTGCAAAACCACAAGATGTGCATGCAAATGGTGCTTTTGGCAGAACGCGCACGTGGATTTCTACCAAACGACGTGCTAAGCATGCCGATGCTGCTCTTTTTAGCACCCGCGCACGCATTTGTGCGAAAAACGCGTTTTTAAGCATGCACATGCATCTTTTGGTAGACGCGGATGAAGTTTTCTGCAAAACCACAAGATGTGCATGCAAATGGTGCTTTTCGCAGAACGCGCACGTGGATTTCTACCAAACGACGTGTGCTAAGCATGCCGATGCTGCTCTTTTTAGCACCCCGCGCACGGATTTGTGCGAAAACGCGTTTTAAGCATGCACATGCATCTTTTTGGTAGACGTGGATGAAGTTTTCTGCACAACCACAAGATTGTGCATGCAAATGGTGCTTTTGGCAGAACGCGCACGTGGATTTCTACCAAACGACGTGCTAAGCATGCCGATGCTGCTCTTTTTAGCACCCGCGCACGCATTTGTGCGAAAACGCGTTTTAAGCATGCACATGCATCTTTTGGTAGACGCGGATGAAGTTTTCTGCAAAACCACAAGGTGTGCATGCAAATGGTGCTTTTTGCAGAACGCGCACGTGGATTTCTACCAAACGACGTGCTAAGCATGCCGATGCTGCTATTTTTAGCACCCGCGCACGCATTTGTGCGAAAACGCGTTTTAAGCATGCACATGCATCTTTTGGTAGATCGCGGATGAAGTTTTCTGCAAAACCACAAGATGTGCATGCTCAAATGGTGCTTTTTGCAGAACGCGCACGTGGATTTCTAGCAAACGACGTGCTAAGCATCTGCCGATGCTGCTCTTTTTAGCACCCCGCGCACGCATTTGTGCGAAAACGCGTTTTAAGCATGCACATGCATCTTTTGGTAGACGCGGATGAAGTTTTCGGGCAAAACCACAAGATGTGCATGCAAATGGTGCTTTTTTGCAGAACGCGCACGTGGATTTCTACCAAACGACGTGCTAAGCATGCCGTTGCTGCCTCTCTTTTTAGCACCCGCGCCACGCATTTGTGCGAAAACGCGTTTTAAGCATGCACATGCATCTTTTTGGTAGACGCGGATGAAGTTTTCTGCAAAACCACAAGATGTGCATGCAAATGGTGCTTTTGGCAGAACGCGCACGTGGATTTCTACCAAACGACGTGCTAAGCATTGCCGATGCTGCTCTTTTTAGCACCCGCGCACGCATTTGTGCGGAAAACGCGTTTTTAAGCATGCACATGCATTCTTTTGGGTAGACGCGGATGAAGTTTTCTGCAAAACCACAAGATGTGCATGCAAAATGGTGGCTTTTTGCAGAACGCGCTCGTGGATTTCTACCAGAACGACGTGCTTAAGCATGCCGATGCTGCTCTTTTTAGCACCCCGCGCACGCATTTGTGCGAAAACGCGTTTTAAGCATGCACATGCATCTTTTGATAGACGCGGATGAAGTTTTCTGCAAAACCCACAAGATGTGCATGCAAATGGTGCTTTTGGCAGAACGCGCACGTGGATTTCTACCAAACGACGTGCTAAGCATGCCGATGCTGCTCTTTTTAGCACCCCGCCGCACGCATACTTTGTGCGAAAAACGCGTTTTAAGCATTGCACATGCATCTTTTGGTAGACGCGGATGAAGTTTTCTGCAAAACCACAAGGTGTGCATGCAAATGGTGCTTTTTGCAGAACGCGCACGTGGATTTCTACCAAACGACGTGCTAAGCATGCCGATGCTGCTATTTTTAGCACCCGCGCACGCATTTGTGCGAAAACGCGTTTTAAAAGCATGCACATGCATCTTTTGGTAAGACGCGGATGAAGTTTTCTGCAAAACCACAAGATTGTGCATGCAAATGGTGCTTTTTGCAGAACGCGCACGTGGATTTCTAGCAAACGACGTGCTAAGCATGCCGATGCTGCTCTTTTTAGCACCCTCGCGCACGCATTTGTGCGAAAACGCGTTTTAAGCATGCACATGCATCTTTTTGGTAGACGCGGATGAAAGTTTTCGGCAAAACCACAAGATGTGCATGCAAATGGTGCTTTTTTGCAGAACGCGCACGTGGATTTCTACCAAACGACGTGCTAAGCATGCCGTTGCTGCTCTTTTTAGCACCCCGCGCACGCATTTGTGCGAAAACGCGTTTTTAAGCATGCACATGCATCTTTTGGTAGACGCGGATGAAGTTTTCTGCAAAACCACAAGATGTGCCATGCAAATGGTGCTTTTTGGCAGAACGCGGCGACGTGGATTTCTACCAAACGACGTGCTAAAGCATGCCGATGCTGCTCTTTTTAGCACCCCGCGCACGCATTTGTGCGAGAAACGCGTTTTTAAGCATGCACATGCATCTTTTTGGTAGACGCGGATGAAGTTTTCTGCAAAACCACAAGATGTGCATGCAAATGGTGCTTTTTGCAGAACGCGCTCGTGGATTTCTACCAAACGACGTGCTAAGCATGCCGATGCTGCTCTTTTTAGCACCTCCGCGCACGCATTTGTGCGAAAACGCGTTTTAAGCATGCACATGCATCTTTTTGATAGACGCGGATGAAGTTTTCTGCAAAACCACAAGATGTGCATGCAAATGGTGCTTTTTGCAGAGAACGCGCACGTGGATTTCTACCAAACGACGTGCTAAGCATGCCGATGCTGCTCTTTTTAGCACCCGCGCACGCATTTGTGCGAAAACGCGTTTTTAAGCATGCACATGCATCTTTTGGTAGACGCGGATGAAGTTTTCTGCAAAATCACAACATGTGGCATGCAAATGGTGCTTTTTTCAGAACGCGCTCGTGGATTTCTACCAAACGACGTGCTTAAGCATGCCGATGCTGCTCTTTTTTTTAGCACCCGCGCACGCATTTGTGCGAAAACGCGTTTTAAGCATGCACATGCATCTTTTGGTAGACGCGGATGAAGTTTTTCTGCAAAAACCACAAGATGTGCATGCAAATGGTGCTTTTTGCAGAATGCGCACGTGGATTTCTACCAAACGACGTGCTAAGCATGCCGATGCTGCTCTCTTTAGCACCCGCGCACGGATTTGTGCGAAAACGCGTTTTAAGCATGCACATGCATCTTTTGGTAGACGCGGATGAAGTTTTCTGCAAAACCACAAGATGTGCATGCAAATGGTGCTTTTTGGCAGAACGCGCACGTGGATTTCTACCAAACGACGTGCTAAGCATGCCGATGCTGCTCTTTTTAGCACCCCGCGCACGCATTTGTGCGAAAACGCGTTTTAAGCATGCACATGCATCTTTTGGTAGACGCGGATGAAGTTTTTCTGCAAAACCACAAGATGTGCATGCAAATGGTGCTTTTTGCAGAACGCGCTCGTGGATTTCTACCAAACGACGTGCTAAGCGCTCCCGATGCTGCTCTTTTTAGCACCCGCGCACGCATTTGTGCGAAAACGCGTTTTAAGCATGCACATGCATCTTTTGGTAGACGCGGATGAAGTTTTCTGCAAAACCACAACATGTGCATGCAAATGGTGCTTTTTGCAGAACGCGCTCGTGGATTTCTACCAAACGACGTGCTAAGCATGCCGATGCTGCTCTTTTTAGCACCCGCGCACGCATTTGTGCGAAAACGCGTTTTAAGCATGCACATGCATCTTTTGGTAGACGCGGATGAAGTTTTCTGCAAAACCACAAGATGTGCATGCAAATGGTGCTTTTTGCAGAATGCGCACGGTGGATTTCCTACCAAACGACGTGCTAAGCATTGCCGATGCTGCTCTCTTTAGCACCCGCGCACGGATTTGTGCGAAAACGCGTTTTAAGCATGCACATGCATCTTTTGGTACGACGAGCGGATGAAGTATTTCTGCAAAACCACAAGATGTGCATGCAAATGGTGCTTTTGGCAGAACGCGCCACGTGGATTTCTACCAAACGCACGTGCTAAGCATGCCGATGCTGCTCTTTTTAGCACCCGCCGCACGCATTTGTGCGAAAACGCGTTTTAAGCATGCACATGCATCTTTTGGTAGACGCGGATGAAGTTTTCTGCAAAACCACAAGATGCGCATGCAAATGGTGCTTTTTGCAGAACGCGCACGTGGATTTCTACCAAACGACGTGCTAAGCATGCCGATGCTGCTCTTTTTAGCACCCGCGCACGGATTTGTGCGAAAACCCGTTTTAAGCATGCACATGCATCTTTTGGTAGACGCTGATGAAGTTTTCTGCAAAACCACAAGATGTGCATGCAAATGGTGCTTTTGGCAGAACGCGCACGTGGATTTCTACCAAACGACGTGCTAAGCATGCCGATGCTGCTCTTTTTAGCACCCGCGCACGCATTTGTGCGAAAACGCGTTTTAAGGCATGCACATGCATCTTTGGTAGACGCGGATGAAGTTTTCTGCAAAACCACAAGATGTGCATGCAAATGGTGCTTTTTGCAGAACGCGCACGTGGATTTCTACCAAACGACGTGCTAAGCATGCCGATGCTGCTCTTTTTAGCACCCCGCGCACGGATTTGTGCGAAAACGCGTTTTTAAGCATGCACATGCATCTTTTGGTAGACGCGGATGAAGTTTTCTGCAAAACCACAAGATGTGCATGCAAATGGTGCTTTTGGCAGAACGCGCACGTGGATTTCTACCAAACGACGTGCTAAGCATGCCGATGCTGCTCTTTTTAGCACCCGCGCACGCATTTGTGCGAAAACGCGTTTTAAGCATGCACATGCATCTTTTGGTAGACGCGGATGAAGTTTTCTGCAAAAACCACAAGATGTGCATGCAAATGGTGCTTTTTTGCAGAACGCGCTCGTGGATTCCTACCAAACGACGTGCTAAAGCATGCCGATGCTGCTCTTTTTAGCACCCGCGCACGCATTTGTGCGAAAACGCGTTTTAAGCATGCACATGCATCTTTTGGTAGACGCGGATGAAGTTTTCTGCAAAACCACAAGATGTGCATGCAAATGGTGCTTTATGCAGAACGCGCCACGTGGATTTTCTACCAAACGACGTGCTAAGCATGCCCGATGCTGCTCTTTTTAGCCACCCGCGCACGCATTTGCTGCGAAAACGCGTTTAAGCATGCACATGCATCTTTTGGTAGACGCGGATGAAGTTTTCTGCAAAACCACAAGATGTGCATGCAAATGGTGCTTTTTGCAGAAACCGCGCACGTGGATTTCTACCAAACGACGTGCTAAGCATGCCGATGCTGCTCTTTTTTAGCACCCGCGCACGCATTTGTGCGAAAAACGCGTTTTAAGCATGCACCTGCATCTTTTGGTAGACGCGGATGAAGTTTTCGGCAAAACACACAAGATGTGCATGCAAATGGTGCTTTTGGCAGAACGCGCACGTGGATTTCTACCAACGACGTGCGAAGCATGCCGATTCTGCTCTTCTTCAGCACCCGCGCACGCATTTGTGCGAAAACGCGTTTTAAGCATGCACATGCATCTTTTTGGTAGACGCGGATGAAGTTTTCTGCAAAAACCACAAGATGTGCATGCAAATGGTGCTTTTGGCAGAACGCGCACGTGGATTTCTACCAAACGACGTGCTAAGCATGCCGATGCTGCTCTTTTTAGCACCCCGCGCACGCATTTGTGCGAAAACGCGTTTTAAAGCATGCACATGCATCTTTTGGTAGACGCGGATGAAGTTTTCTGCAAAACCACAAGATGTGCATGCAAATGGTGCTTTTTGCAGAACGCGCACGTGGATTTCTACCAAACGACGTGCTAAGCTTGCCGATGCTGCTCTTTTTATCACCCGCGCACGGATTTGTGCGAAAACGCGTTTTCAGCATCGCACATGCATCTTTTGGTAGACGCGGATGAAGTTTTTCTGCAAAAACCACAAGATGTGCATGCAAATGGTGCTTTTGGCAGAACGCGCACGTGGATTTCTACCAAACGACGTGCTAAGCATGCCGATGCTGCTCTTTTTAGCACCCGCGCACGCATTTGTGCGAAAACGCGTTTTAAGCATGCACATGCATCTTTTGGTAGACGCGGATGAAGTTTCTGCAAAACCACAAGATGTGCATGCAAATGGTGCTTTTTGCAGAACGCGCACGTGGATTTCTACCAAACGACGTGCTAAGCATGCCGATGCTGCTCTTTTTTAGCACCCGCGCACGGATTTGTGCGAAAACGCGTTTTAAGCATGCACATGCATCTTTTGGTAGACGCGGATGAAGTTTTCTGCAAAACCACAAGATGTGCATGCAAATGGTGCTTTTGGCAGAACGCGCACGTGGAGTTCTACCAAACGACGTGCTAAGCATGCCGATGCTGCCTCTTTTTAGCACCCGCGCACGCATTTGTGCGAAAACGCGTTTTAAGCATGCACATGCATCTTTTGGTAGACGCGGATGAAGTTTTTCTGCAAAACCACAAGATGTGCATGCGAATGGTGCTTTTTGCAGAACGCGCACGTGGGATTTCTACCAAACGACGTGCTACAGCATGCCGATGCTGCTATTTTTAGCACCCGCGCACGCATTTGTGCGAAAACGCGTTTTAAGCATGCACATGCATCTTTTTGGTAGACGCGGATGAAGTTTTCTGCAAAACCACAAGATGTGCATGCAAATGGTGCTTTTTTGCAGAACGCGCACGTGGATTTCTACCAAACGACGTGCTAAGCATGCCGATGCTGCCCTTTTTAGCACCCGCGCACGCATTTGTGCGAAAACGCGTTTTAAGCATGCACATGCATCTTTTGGTAGACGCGGATGAAGTTTTCTGCAAAAACCACAAGATGTGCATGCAAATGGTGATTTTTGCAGAACGCGCACGTGGATTTCTACCAAACGACGTGCTAAGCATGCCGATGCTGCTCTTTTTAGCACCCGCGCACGCATTTGTGCGAAAACGCGTTTTAAGCATGCACATGCATCTTTTGGTAGACGCGGATGAAGTTTATCTGCAAAACCACAAGATGTGCATGCAAATGGTGCTTTTTGCAGAACGCGCACGTGGATTTCTACCAAACGACCGTGCTAAGCATGCCGATGCTGCCTTTTAGCACCCGCGCACGGATTTGTGCGAAAACGCGTTTTAAGCATGCACATGCATCTTTTTGGTAGACGCGGATGAAGTTTTCTGCAAAACCACAAGATGTGCATGCAAATGGTGCTTTTGGCAGAACGCGCACGTGGATTTCTACCAAACGACGTGCTAAGCATGCCGATGCTGCTCTTTTTAGCACCCGCGCACGCATTTGTGCGAAAAACGCGTTTTAAGCATGCACATGCATCTTTTTGTAGACGCGGATGAAGTTTTCTGCAAAACCACAAGATGTGCATGCAAATGGTGCTTTTTGCAGAACGCGCTCGTGGATTTCTACCAAACGACGTGCTAAGCATGCCGATGCTGCTCTTTTTAGCACCCGCGCACGCATTTGTGCGAAAACGCGTTTTAAGCATGCACATGCATCTTTTGGTAGAAGCGGATGAGAGTTTTCTGCAAAACCACAAGATGTGCATGCAAATGGATGCTTTTTGCAGAACGCGCACGTGGATTTCTACCAAACGACGTGCTAAGCATGCCGATGCTGCTCTTTTTAGCACCCGCGCACGGATTTGTGCGAAAACGCGTTTTAAGCATGCACATGCATCTTTTGGTAGACGCGGATGAAGTTTTCTGCAAAACCACAAGATGTGCAATGCAAATGGTGCTTTTGGCAGAACGCGCACGTGGATTTCTACCAAACGACGTGCTAAGCATGCCGATGCTGCTCTTTTTAGCACCCGCGCACTGATTTGTGCGAAAACGCGTTTTAAGCATGCACATGCATCTTTTGGTAGACGCGGATGAAGTTTTCTGCAAAACCACAAGATGTGCATGCAAATGGGGCTTTTGGCAGAACGCGCACGTGGATTTCTACCAAACGACGTGCTAAGCATGCCGATGCTGCTCTTTTTAGCACCCGCGCACGGATTTGTGCGAAAACGCGTTTTAAGCATGCACATGCATCTTTTGGTAGACGCGGATGAAGTTTTCTCTGCAAAACCACAAGATGTGCATTGCAAATGGTGCTTTTGGCAGAACGCGCACGTGGATTTCTACCAAACGACGTGCTAAAGCATGCCGATGCTGCTCTTTTTAGCACCCGCGCAAGCATTTGTGCGAAAACGCGTTTTAAGCATGCACATGCATCTTTTGGTAGACGCGGATGAAGTTTTCCTGCAAAACCACAGGATGTGCATGCAAATGGTGCTTTTTGCAGAACGCGCACGTGGATTTCTACCAAACGACGTGCTAAGCATGGCGATGCTGCTCTTTTTTAGCACCCGCGCACGGATTTGTGCGAAAACGCGTTTTAAGCATGCACATGCATCTTTTGGTAGACGCGGATGAAGTTTTCTGCAAAACCACAAGATGTGCATGCAAATGGTGCTTTTGGCAGAACGCGCACGTGGATTTCTACCAAACGACGTGCCTAAGCTATGCCGATGCTGCTCTTTTTAGCGCCCGCGCACGCATTTGTGCGGAAAAACGCGTTTTAAGCATGCACATGCATCTTTTGGTAGGACGCGGATTGAAGTTTTCTGCAAAACCAGAAGATGTGCATGCAAATGGTGCTTTTGGCAGAACGCGCACGTGGATTTCTACCAAACGACGTGCTAAGCATGCCGATGCTGCTCTTTTTAGCACCCGCGCACGCATTTGTGCGAAAACCGCGTTTTAAGCATGCACATGCATCTTTTGGTAGACGCGGATGAAGTTTTCTGCAAAACCACAAGATGTGCATGCAAATGGTGCTTTTTGCAGAACGCGCACGTGGATTTCTACCAAACGACGTGCTAAGCATGCCGATGCTGCTCCTTTTTAGCACCCGCGCACGCATTTGTGCGAAAACGCGTTTTAAAGCATGCACATGCATCTTTTGGTAGACGCGGATGAAGTTTTCTGCAAAACCACAAGATGTGCATGCAAAATGGTGCTTTTTGCAGAACGCGCACGTGGATTTCT